>NW_024423564.1:29720920-29772221 GCF_017311325.1 Ursus maritimus
ACAAAGGATTTTGCTAAAGATCATGAGTAGTGGAGGATATGTGGACAGAGGAATAAGGTTCTCCTCTGAAAATAGTCCAAGCAATCTGTCTGTTTCACCACGTACCATGGAAGCCAGTTGTACTAGAAGCTTCCCACCTAACCCTTGTCTTTGCAGATGAGAGTAGGATTACATCTTATTTATGTTTGCCTTCCTAGCACCTAGCCTAGGGCCTGGCACATACGAGAGGCATGTAACAGAGGCTTTAGTAAATGTTTGTTCAGAGTGCGAATGGTTTTGTTGAACAACATGAGAAACTGGAAGTTTTAGGAAGACGTGGGCCCCTTCTCATTTACATCTTCCAGAGAACTTGGAATCTAGTGGACAGGGTGGGTGGTACACCAACATATACAACCCGTCCTTCCTCCTCAAAACTCTCCTTGTGTCGGGGCCTGGCTTCCAACCTCCAGTCAGAGCCACTGTTTCCAATTGTTTGGATCCCGTCAGTCAAACAGTGTGGATATCAGCCAACCAGTAGTGGGCTGAGAGACAGGAAGGAATATATTCTAGTGCTGCCCTGCCACCAACCTTCTGAGAGCCTGGGCCTCATTTGCAAAATGAGTCTGTAACTCAAATGATCCCTATAGTGTCTTCCAACCCTGACATTCTGTGCTCTTTCTGTGAAACACCCCAGACTTGGAAGGACTCTGTCTCTCCCCACTGTTTCTTACCACCCGGTCTTCAGAGCTATACGTGCACGAGACCAATTAGCTGGGTAATTGTTCCCGAGTACAAGCTTATTCCTAATTAGATAGTGTCTGGGTTCACACTACAGCAGTTAACCCCCAAATGGAATAATAGCTCTAGAATGAGCACAACATAATTGTTTTGAAGCCCACCCCCACCCTCTTACTGACTCCCCTTGGGCTACAACAGGAGAAGAGCTGTTTGCTGTGGGTTGGCCACTTTCTCCTTGACCTTTGCATGCTTTCTGCCATGCAGTCCTTCATTTATCTTCATGACTGGCTCCTAGCTGCCCGGGTGCTATTGTAGCTTGCTGTCAGGCTACTCCCTGACCTATGACATTGCAGCTCCTGTGAATTCAGTGACAGTCTCCTTTCTGTACCTATAGGTCTCCCATAGGTCGCTCAGGGCCAAAACTCATGAATAAAAAAGCCAGTGCCTATGTAGAAAAGGGGACTAGGAAATTATGAAGTTTATTTTCAGTTTTCACAAGATAGCAGCATGTGGGTTGCACAAAGTTAACTGCTTTTGCCTTTTTGCAGAACTTATGAATACATGGGTAAGAGCGAAGCCATTGCTAATATAACCCACAGTTCCTCAACCACAAGCTTCTCAAACAAGCTACATTTGATACAGCACAAATAGAGCAAGCAGTGAGAATTTTCTGTTACTAAATTTGTTAAAGCGATTTGTAGGTATTTAAACTTGAGTATGTTTTTACAGTTTGAGGTAATTGGCCTATTTTAAATAACTGGCAACACACATGCACTATACTTTTTTTCCCTTCCTTTTGCCCTGCTAAATGTTTCCTGGCATGCTGACAGCTCCAACCACACTCAGCATCAGGGAAGCATACAAGAGACCAGAGGTAACATGACCAGAGATTTGTCTTTTGTCGTAGAAAACCTGGAAAGGGAACCCAAGTCTGTGCTTGTGACTCGACACCCAGTTGAGGGATGGGTGAAAGCTTTGTCTGCCAGCAAGACAGGGAGAGTAGAGCAGAGTGGCTGACTGTTCCATGTCAGAGGTAGGACCAATGCATGAAAACGCCTGCCCAGTCAGTACTTAGCAGCTGTGTACCTAGTTCTGTTAGCCTCAGTTTCTTGAGGTGTAAAATGGGGATATACCTATCTCACGTTCTGTGAAACCAATGCAATAAAATCCATAAAGCATTTCACATAGTCCCTGTCACACAATAAGCATACAATACACATTGGCAATTATAAGTAGTAAAATTAACAGCCTTGAATATGAGTAAATTCACTAGGTAAACGTGCAAATTTGAACAATGTACTCCCTAAAACAGTTTACTCCATAAAGAAAAAATCATGATAAATGCATGTATCTATAGCAGTCATCCTTAATAGCACCCCCTAGAGTTGGGTAACGCACAGATGTACAATCCACCCATCTAGAAGCAGCAACCTTGAAAAGACTTTTAGCAATGGTTGGCCCTTTGGTTTTATTATGTTATCCTGAACCATCCTGTCCTCCAGAAATATTTAACAGGAATTGCTGCCTGCTGTAGACTGAATCATATCCCTTCCAAGTTCATATGTTAAAGCCCTAACCCTCAATGTGATGGTATTTGGAGATAGAGCCTTGGGAGTTAATTGGGGTTAGATGAGATCATGAGGGGGGCGTCTCAGGATGGGATGAGTGCCCTTAGAAGAAGAGACACCAGAGAGCCTTCTCTCTCTCTCTCCACCACATGTAAACACAGAAAGAAGGTAGTGGTCTGCAAGCTAGAAAGAGAAGCCTCATCAGGAGCCAAATCAGCAAGCACTTTGACCTCGGACTTCCCAGTCTCAGAACTCTAAATTGCTGTTGTTTAAGCCACCTGGTCTGTGGTGTTTATTATGGCAGCTGGAACAGACTAAGACATTGCTCCTTCTGAAAGCTTACATAGGACTTCTGCTCTAACATAGCACTAATTCCATTGAATTTGAATTGGGTTCTTATTAATGTTATGTAGTGGACTGTGAGCCAATTAAAGGGCAAGGACTATATATTTTCACTCTGTACACTTCCATATTCTAAGTAAATGTTTTCATAGACATTCGTTGAATGAAAAATGAGTTCTGTCCCTTCCAACCTAACTAAACACTACTGGTTAAGGGGTCAAGAGTGTTATCACACAATCCAGGCTCAGACATCCATGCTCCTTAAGTTGTTCTCAAGGACAGTGACTGCTACTTGGTGGCCTTGAAAACATGAGGTCATTGAAATCACCTGTATATTCTACTGGGTGAGGCAGGAGAAAGTGAATGAGTGGGAAAGGAAGAGTTTGGTGTTTAACAAAGTCTGTGTGATTCAGAAGCAAATTGCTCTGTAGCTGATTTGAGTGTTGGAGTAATTCCTAGTTCTCTGCTATTATAGAGACCTTCTCTGTGGGGAAGTGGAGCAATACAAATATTATTTGGGGGCCAATATTCTGGTCTGTAAAAATACATTCAGGAGAAAACATTACGTTGATACATTTGGGTATCTATCATCTATATAGTCCCGATTTGTAACAGGGTAGAATAATTGCTGTATTTTCAAACAATTTCACATGTATCATTTCAATAAACCTCAAAATTATACTGGCAAGTATAGGTGTGGGAGACACCAATTATATTGTCTGCCCAGTACACTTTGCCCTTTTTGGGGGAAAGTTTCTCTCTTATGTTAAAAAACATTTCTTGCACTGACTGTAAGGTTCTAAGTTGGTTTCTTATCTTAGAACCCTATACCTCTGGCCACAGAAGGGCACGTTGGCCAAGAGAGGCCAATCAGAGCTCTTCTCCAGGACTGTTCCCATGGGTACTAAGGAAAGAGAGCAACTTTCTGACTGGTGGTAGCGTTGGAGTAAGATAGATAGGTAGGAGTTGCCTGTGACCATGGGTCTTATCCCATAGGGAACTCTACTTGAAGGGAAGGAAGCCAACATATTGAGAGAGGCAAAGGCAAATATGTCTCTTTTGGTTGTAAGTGACAGAAACTCAACTTGAAACATCTTAGGGAAAATAAGGCAATTCATTGACATTGACTTATTTTATTGAAGTTTAATTAACATACAGTGTTATTTTAGCTTCAGCTTTACAATATTATGATTCAGCAATTCTATACATTACTCATTGCTCAGCAAGATAAGTGTACTCACAGTCTGTCACCAAACAACATTATTACAGTATCATTAGCTATATTCCCTATGCTTTACTTTTCATCTCCGTGACATGTTTTAATAACTGGAAGTTTGTGTCTCTTAATCTATTTCACCTATGCCCTACCCACCTCCCCTCTGGCAAGGGTTTTTGTGGTTTCTGTTTCCTTGTTTATTCACTTGTTTTGTCTTAGATTCTGCAATATGCGTGAAATCATATGGTATTTCTTTCTCTGACTTATTTCACTTAGCATTATACGCCCTCGGTCCCTCATGTTGTAACAAATGGCAAGATCTCATCATTTTTTATGGATAAGTAATAGTCTATTGCATATATATTCCACATCTTTTAAAATTCCAGTATAGTTAATGTAATGTATTAATTTCAGGTGTACAATATAGTGATTCAAAAATTCCATGCATCACCCATTGTTCATCATAACAAGTGCACTGCTTAGTCCCCATCACCTGTTTCACTCATTCCCCTACCTACCTCCCCTCTGGTAACCATCAGTTTGTTTTCTGTAGTTAAGAGTCTGTTTCTTGATTTCTCTCTCTCTCTCTTTGATTTCTCCTTTTATTTCTTAAATTCCAGCTATGAATGAAATCATATGGTATTTTCTCTGACTGACTTATTTTGCTTAGTTATAATACTCTCTAGCTCCATCTGTGTTATTGCAAATGGCAAGATTTCATTCTTTTTTATGGCTGAAAAATATTCCATTTTGCATATATACCACATCTTCTTTATCCATTCATCTGTTGATGAACACATGGGCTACTTGCGTTAGTTGGCTATTATAAATAATTGTAGGGGTGCATATATCCCTTTGAATTACTGTTTTGCATTTTTGGGGTAAAACTGGTAGTTTGATTACTGGGTTGTACGGTAGTTCTGTTTTTAACTTTTTGAGAAACTTACATAATATTTTCCACAGTGGCTACAGTGGTTTTCATTCCCACCAACAGTACACAAGGGTTCCTTTTTCTCCACATCCTTGCCAACACTTGTTGTTTCTTGTGTTTTTGATTTTAGCCTTTCTGACAGGTGTGAGATGGAATCTCATTGTGATTTTGATTTGCATTTCCCTGATGGCGAGTGATATTGAGCATCTTTCATGTGCTTGTTGGCCAGCTGGATGTCTTCTTTGGAGAAATGTCTGTTCATGTCTTCTACCCATTTTCAATTGCATTATTTATTTTTGGGGTATTGAGTTGTGTAAGTTCTTTATATATTTTGGATACTAACCCCTTATCAGATATGTAATTTGCAAATATCTTCTCCCATTCCATAAGATTGCCTTACAGGTTTGTCGATTATTTCCGTCCCTGTGAAGAAGCTTTTTATTTCGATGTAGTCCCAGTAGTTTATTTTTGCTTTCATTTCCCTCACCTCTTGAGACAGATCTAGAAAAATGTTGCTATGGCTGATGTTAGCTACCGCCTGTGCTCTCCTCTAGGATTTTTATGGTTTCAGATCTCATATTTTGAGTTTATTTTTTGTATGGTGTAAGCAAGTGGTCCAGTTTCATTCTTTTGCATATTGCTGACCAGTTTTCCCAGAACTACTTGTTGAAGAGATTATCTTTTTCCTGTTGGATATTCTTTCCTGCTTTGTAGACCATATAATTGTGGGTTTATTTCTGGGTTTTCTATTCTATTGATCTATGTGTATGTTTTTGTCCCAATACCATACTGTTTTGATTACTACAGCTTTGTAGTATAAATTGAAGTCTGGGATTGGGATACCTTCAGCTTGTTCTTTTTAAAAAATGCTGTGGATATTCATGATCTTTTGTAATTTCATATAAATTTTAAGAATTTTTTGTTCTAGTTCTGTGAAAAATACAGTTGTTATTTTGATAGGTATTACGTCATATGTGTAGATTGTTTTTGGTAGTACAGACATTTTAACAATATTTGTTCTTCCAATCAGTGAACATGGAGTGTTTTTCCATGTTTTTGTGTTGTCTTCACCTTCTTTCATCAATGTTTACTATTTTCAGAGTATAGGTCTTCCACCTCTTTGGTCGGGTTTATTCCTAGGTATCTTACTGTTTTTGGTGCAGTTGTAAATGGGATTTTTTTCCTTAATTTCTCTTTCTGCTGCTTCATTTTTAGTGTACAGAAATGCAAATTTTTTGTACATTGATTTTGTGTCCTGTGACCTTACTGAATTCATGTATCAGTTCTAGTAGTTTTTTGGTGGAGTCTTTAGGGTTTTCTAAATACGGTATCATGTCATTTGCAAATAGTGAAAGTTTTACTTCTTCCTTAATAATTTGCATACCCTTTATTTCTTTTCATTTTCCGATTGCTGTGGCTGGAACTTCCAGTACTACGTTGAATAAAAGTGGTGAGAGTGGACAACGTCTCCTTAGGGAGAAAGCTCTGTTTTTCACCATTGGGTATGATATTAGCAATGAGTTTTTCATATATGACCTTTACAATGTTGAGGTATGTTCTCTCTAAACCTACTTTATTTAGAATTCTTACTAGGAATGGATGTTGTATTTTGTCAAATGTTTTTTTTCTGCATCTGTTGAGATGATTATATGGCTTTTATCCTTTCTCTTATTGATCTGATGTATCATGTTGATTGATGTGCAAATATTGAACCACACTTGCATTCCTAGAATAAATCCTATGCTCATGGTGAATGATTTTTTTAATGTATTGTTGAATTTGGTTTGGTAATATTGTGTTGAGGATTTTTGCATCTATGTTCATCAGAGATATTGGCCTGTAGTTTTTTGTTTTTTGGGGTTTTTTTGTTTTTGTAGTGTCTTAGTCTGGTTTTGGTATTAGTGTAATGTTGGTTTCATAGAATGGATTTGGAAGTTTTCCTTCCTCTTCCATTTCTTGGAATAATTTGAGAAAAACAGGCATTAACTCATCTTTAAATGTTTGGTAGAATTCACCTGTGAAGCCATCTGGCCCTGGGCTTTTTTTTGTTGGGAGGCTTTGTTTTGTTTTGTTTTTTTAACACTGATTCAATTCTATTGCTAGTAATTGATTGTTCAAATTTTCTGTTTCTTCCTGATTCAATTTTGTGAGGACATATGTTTCTAAGAATTTATCCATTTCTTCTAGGTTGTCAGATTTGTTGGCATTTAATTTTCATAATATTCTCTTATAATCCTTTGTATTTCTGTCGGGACCATTGTTATGTCTCCTCCATCATTTTTGATTTTATTTATTTAAGTCTCAGTCTTTTTTTTTTTTTTTTTTCTTGAGTCTGGCTAAAGCTTATCAATTTTGGGTATCCTTTCAAAGAACAAGCTCCTGGGGGCACCTGGGTTGCCCAGTCATTTAAGCATCTGCCTTTGGTTCAGGTCATGATCTCCAGGTCCTGGGATCAAGCCCTGCATCCAGCTCCCTGCTTGGCAGGGAGTCTGCTTCTCCCTCTCCCTCTGCACCTCCCTCCTGCTTGTTCTCTCTGTCTCTCTCTCATGAATAAAAAAATCTTAAAAAACAAAACCAAGAACCAGCTTCTGGTTTCATTGATCTTTTCTATTATTTTTTTTAGTCTCTATATCATTTGTTTCTGCTCTAATCTTTGTATTATTTCCCTCTTTCTACTGGCTTTGTTCTTTTTCTAGCTCCTTTAGGTTTAAGGTTAGGTTGTTTAATTTAGATTTTTCTTGAGGGTAGCCCTGTATTGCTATAAACTTTCCTCTTATAACTGCTTTCACTGTGGCAAAAGATTTTGGACTGTGTGTTTTCATTTTCATTTGTCTCCATGTACTTTTCCCTGGTTGTTATTTCTCTCTCATTTGTGAATTTATTTATTTGGATCCTTTCTCTTTTCTTTCTGATAAGTCTAGCTAGGGGTTTATCAATTTTATTAATTTTTTCAAAGAACTAGCTCCTGGTTTCGTTGATCCATTCTACTGTTATTTTGTTTGTCTCTATATCATTTATTTCTGCTCTAATCTTTATTATTTCTCTTCTTCTGCAGGGTTTAGGCTTCATTTGTTGTTCTTTTTCTAGCTCCTTTAAGATTAGGTTTTGTCCCCAAGAGTTTTCTTGCTTCTTAAGGTAGGCCTGTAGTGCAGTATACCTCCCTCTTGTGACGGCTTTTGCTGCACCCTAAAGGTTTTAGATTGTCATGTTTTCATTTTCATTTGTTTCCATATATTTTTTTATTTCTTCTTTAATTTCCAGGTTGACCCATTCATTCATGGTCTAATTTTTTTCCTGTGGTTGACTTGCAGTTTCATAGTGTTGTGGGTCAGAAAATATGCATGGTATGGGCACCTGGGTGGCTCAGTCGTTAAGTGTCTGCCTTCAGCTCAGGGTGCGATCCCAGGGTCCTGGGATCGAGCCCCGCATCAGGCTCTCTGCTCTGCTGGGAGACTGCTTCTTCCTCTCCCACTCCCCCTGCTTGTGTTCCCTCTCTTGCTGGCTGTCTCTCTCTAATAAATAAATAAAATCTTAAAAAAATATATGCATTGTATAATATCAATCTTTCTGTATTTATTGAGGCCCAATTTGTGACACAGTATGTGATCTGTTCTGGAGAATTTTCCACGTGCACTTGAAAAGAATGTGTATTCTGCTGATTTAGGATGAAATGTTCTGAATATATCTGTTGAGTCCTTCTGGTCAAAGCCATTGTTTCCTTGTTGATTTTCTGCTTTAATGATCTGTCCATTGCTGTAAGTGGTGTGTTAAATTCCCCTATTATGTTATTATCAATGAGTTTCTTTGTAATTAATTGACTTACATAGTTGGCATAAATATTTACAATTGTTAGATCTTCTTGTTGGGTAGACCCCTTTATTACAATATAGTGCCCTTCCTCATTTCTTGTTACAGTCTTTGGTTTATAGTCTAGTTTGTCTGGTAGAAGTATTGCTCCTCTGGCTTTCTTTTGATGTCCATTGGCATGGTAAATGTTTTTCCATCCCCTCACTTTCAATCTGCAGGTGTCTTTAGGTTTAAAATGAGTCTCTGGTAGGCAGCATAGAGATCAGTCTTTTTTTTTTTTAATCCACCTGACACCTATGTCTTTTGATGAAGCAGTTAGTTCATTTACATTAGAGTAGTTATTGATAGATATGAATTTAACGCCATTTTATTACTTGTTTTGTTATTGTTTCTGGAGACATCTGTTCTTTTCTAGTCTTTGATCTTTCTTTCCCAAAGAGTCTTGTTTAATATTTCTTGCACAGCTGGTTTAGTGGTCATGAACTCCTTCAGTTTTTGTTTTTCTGGGGAACTCTTTAGTCTGAAAGATAGCCTTGCAGGCTAGAGTATTCTTGGTTGCAGGTCTTTTTCTTTCAGCATTTTGAATATATCATGGCCCTCTCTTCTGGCCTGACAAGTTTCTATAGAGAGATCTGCTGTTAACCTTATTTGTATTCCCTTGTAAATTAGGGACTTCTTTTGTCTTGCTGCTTTTAGGATTTTTTCTCTGTTTTGCAAATTTAACTACACTGTGTAGTTGATTTTGATCAGAATTCTCTGTGCCTCCTGGATTTGGATGTCTGTTTCCTTTCCCAGATTAGGGAAGTTTTCAGCTATAATTTCCTCAAATAAACCTTCTGCCCCCTTTTCTCTCTCTCTCCTTCTTCTGGAACTCCTCTGATATGAATGTCATGGAGTCACTGGGTTCCCTAAGTCTACTTTTGTAATCTGAGATTTTTCTTTCCCTCTTTTTAATTTTCCATAATTCTGTCTTCTTTATCACTTACTTATTCCTCTGCTTCTTCCACCCTCATGGTCATTACAACCAGTTGGTTTCAAATCTCAGTTATTACATTTTTCATTTTGGCCTGGTTGGTTTTAAGTTCTTTTATCTCTGTGGTAAGGGTATCTCTGATGTCATCTCTGCTTTTCCCAAGCCCAGCTGGTATCCTTATGATTGTTGCTTTAAATTCTGGATCAGGCATATCTGTTTGGATTAGATCCCTGGCTGTGACCTTTCTTTGTTCTTTGTTTTGGGATGAATTCTTCTGTCTTCTGTGTGGCAGAAAAGCCTGTTATATTTCCTGCTCCTGAGAATAATGGCTTTATGAAGAAGAGGTCATATAATGTCCAGGGCCTGGCGCTTCAGGAAGCATCTCTTGTATAAACTGCATGCACTGTGCTGCTGTGTGATGGCTGCTCTATCCCTCAGGTCAGTTCTCTGCAGAGTTTCCCCTTGCCAGTAGTAAGGAATGTTTGGACCTCGGGTAGGGTATGGCAAGTTTTCACTAGGTGTGCTCTTGTCTGCTTCTTAAAAGAGACCTGATGCTATTTCCGTTAGAGCTGAAGCTTTGCAGAACTATGGTCAGTAGATGTGGTGCTTGCAGGGGTTTGGGCTGGTCCTCTGGGGGAGAGGCCCACTGTGCTTATTCTCAGTCACACTTGCCTGAGAAAAGAAGTACCAGCAGAGTGCAGGAGGGTGAGGCTTGGTGTAAGCAGATTAGGCAGCCAACTTTGGCACTGTGCTGTTTACTGAGGCTAGTTTATGCTGAGGGGCGGGGGGGGAATGGTGCCAGCCAGCTCCTTTCCTTTGTCCCTGGAGAGGGGAGTTTGTGCCTGCTGCTTTCAGGGAAGCCCTCCCAAAAGAGCAAATAATCCCCCCTAGTGCATTCCACGTGCGTTCCAGATTGCTGTTTTCGCACTGTGTCCGGGTTGCCTGCCTGCAGCAACGCAGCGCACTTTGAGCTCTATCTCAGCTGGGTGGGCTGAGTTTTAAAACTCCAGACTTTAGGGACCTGGTGTGGTGGGGACTTGCGCTGGTCTTCTGAGGGAGGGTCTCTTGCACTGGGACTGATGCAGGTTTGACCCACGAGGGCAGTCGCACCAGAGCACAGGCACGTGGGGTTTGGAGCAAAGCACACTATAGAGCCAGTGTCTGGGTTACACCCTCAGCAGTATCTCAGGCAACTGTGCTGAGGGGCAGGGGAGGGAAATGGTGCCCACCAGCTCCTTTGTCCCCAGAGAGGCAATGCCACCTCTCTCAGATCCACTCCAAGCAGGGGGAACCGTCTCTCCCAGTGCATCTCAGGCGACCCTCAGAGTGTGCCGTCGGCTGACTCCTGAAGAGGAGCACTGCAGCAGCCGCAGCCTCCATCCCAGCCACGCTGGGGACCTCTGAAACTCCAGTCTGTGAGCCCACTGGTTGTAAAAACTTAGGAAAATCAGCCCCTCTCATTTTCCCAGGCAATGGCTTTGGGCAAGCATTTTCCCTGTGTGATCCCCTGTGCCCTTCACTCCCCATGACCAGGACTCCCACAGCACCCATGGTCCTTTTCTCCCCCAAACCATGCCTCTTCATCTCCTCTCCCTCTAGTTGTCAGTCCTCAGATTGATTTCTTGGGTATTCCGAATGATTTGATATATATCAAGCTGTGTTCCAGGAGTGGGGCAAGCCTACCTTTCTTCTACTCTGCCATCTTAGCCGCCCCCATCTCCATGTATTTTTTAAATTTCCTTTTTGATCTCTTGGTTCATTGTTTAATAGCATGTTGGTTAGCCTCCCTGTATTTGCGTTCTTTCCAGATTTGTTCTTATAATTGATTTCTAGTTTCATACCATTGTGGTTGAGAAGGGGATGCATGACAGGATTTCAGACTTGTTTTGTGGCCTAACCTGTGATCTGCCCTGGAGAATATTTCATGTGCACTTGAAAAAGTTTTCTGCCATTTATGGATGGAATATATCTGTTAGGTCAACTGGTCTAATGTGTCATTCAAAGATCTATTTCCTTTTAGATTTTCTGTCTGGACAATCAATCCATAGATTTAAGTGGGGTGTTAAAGTCCTTTCTTTTATTGTATTACTGTCAATTCCTCCCTTGATGTCTGTTAATATTTGCTATATGTATTTAGGTGCTCTCATGTTGGGTGCATAGACATTTACAATTGTTATATCTTCTTGTTGGATTGTTACCTTTGTCTCTTACTACAGTCTTTCTACCCCAGCTTTCTTTTTCTTTTTTACTTCCACTTGCATTATAAATGTTTTTCCATCCCTCATTTTTTAAAAATTTTATTTGAGACAGAAAGCACAAGAGGAGAGGAGGATCAGAGGGAGAAGCACATGGGGCTCGATGCCCAAACCCTGAGATCATGACCTGAGCAGGAGGCAGACATTTAGTAAACTGAGCTGCCCAGGTGCCCTTCTGTCCTTCACTTTCAATCTGCATTTGGCTTTAGGTCTGAAGTGAGTCTTTTGTAGACAGCAAATAGATGGGTCGTGCTTTTTTATTCATTCGGTTACCTTAGGTCTTTGATTAGAGCATTTAGTCCCTTTACAGAGTAATTATTGATTAGGCATGGACTTATTGCCATTTTGTTACTTACAGTTGTTTTTGTAGTTCTTCTCTGCTCCTTCTACTCTTGCTCTCTCTTCCCTTGGGTTTTGATGGCTTTCTTTAGTGCTATGCTTGGATTCCTTTCTCTTGTTTTTCTATTATAGGTTTCTGATTGGCATTGACTTGTTTCACCAAACTGTGAGAAGAATTTTGGCATATTTAGATCTGAGAAATAAGACTCAGATATAAATACTGAGGCCCAAAGAAGTTAGTTGTGTTAGGCAAATTTAAATTTAATGAATACTTATTATATGCCAGGCAATATATTTCATGTTTTATATACTTTCCTATAAGAAAGTATCATTTCCCCATTTCACAGTTGAAAATGGAGGCCACACAGCTAATATTGGTCATCTATCTTTAATACTAAAAGCCAGATATCCCAACTCTTTGAGGCAAAAAATCAGTCCAGACAGATCTTTTATAATTCACCAGTTGATAATATATTATCCAGACCTCACCATTTTTTTCCCAGCACAAAAAGACACTTTTGTAACCAGTCTTCACCTGTTTACTGATTAACATGACTATATTTCATACCCCTGGGTAAGGAGTTTGCTGCAAGCAGTATTGATTCTGAAATGAAAACCTAAGTTATCATTCCCATGTTTTGCCAAATACGATAAAAATAGAACACCACAACCTTCGTCAGAGTTGTTGAGAGACTACAGGTTCCCTTTCAGGAACTCCTGTTGGAATATGGGGGAGAGACCCATAGACTGGATCTGTGCCCAAAAAGTAGACTAAGGCAGACCGTGCAGGACCACATAAGTGGTTAAGTATTAAGGCTATTAAAGTATATCCTCAGATCACCAGGAATCAACTACTGGTCTTAGCGAAATGAGAGGATGGTAAGACAGAGGAATAATATAACCATATTTACATTTTGTAAAGAAAGATTGCTCTGGCTGGTATGTGGGGAGTGGATTAAGAAGAGGCTAGATTAGATGGCAGGAGACTAGACAGAAGGTTACTGAAAATGGTCTAGATCAAAGATAATGGCTGCTTGGACTAAGGTGGTGATAAGGAAAGAGGTGGAAGGATTTGAGAAATATTTGAAATAAAACAATAATGATGCCTTAGATATTAAGAATGGCAGAGAAGGTGGTAAGGATGAAGGACTAAGGTGATGTTATTAGGAGTCTGTAGGTTGCAAATGAAACAGATTCTAAATTCAAACTGGCTTAGACACAAAAGCCAAGGTATTTGCTCCTTTAACTGAAAAGTCCAGAGATACATCTAAAACAAGATGTTACTTTATTCTGGGGCTAAAATGATGTTATTGGACTTCACCTTTTCCCTATTCTTGGTTCTGCCTCCCTCCGTAGGCATTCTTCATTCTCAAAACCCCCATGTGGTGACAGTGGTTCCATATCAACACTCCAAAGACACCTTAGAGCCTTGAATACATTCTTAGTACATCGACAAGAAAAGTGAGGGATGGGGGATGAAGATTTTTCCCCAAAGGAAATTCAGGGTTCCACTACCAAAGCAAGGGGAAAACAGATGTTGGGGGCCAACAAAGTGATCATTACACATTGCCAATAGACAAATGCTTCTCTCTTTGAAATCACACGTATTTATAAACATGCACACATTCAGTTGAATAAGAGAGGATATATATATATTTTATTTTAGAGAGAGTGCACAAGTGCAAGGAGGGGGACAGGCAGAGAGAATCCTCAAGCAGTTTCCCGCTAAGCACAGATTCTGACCCAGGGCTCGATCCCAGGACCCTGAGATCATGACCCGAGCAGAAATCAAGAGTTAGCCACTTAACTAGGCCACCCAGGCGCCCCAAGTTGGGCATAGTTTATAGCCAGACTATTACCTCACATAGTATGAGTACTTAAGGTTTTCAAAACTTTCTGACATTGTGAAATTATTTATAATTTGGTTCTGAGCAATTGATGAGATCCATAATTCTGTGATCTCTTTGTTACTCAAGCAAAGTAAAATCTTTGAAATGATTTTGGGGCATTATTTTATTCTTGAAGAGGCATAATTAAGTCATGCAAATAAAAGAAATGTATGTTTGATGCCCAAAATATTTGGTAGTTATATCTGACTCTGCAGGCAAAAAAACGCTGAAAACCAGGTAAGCATGTGGTAAATCAGGAGGCCTGGCTCAGATCATAGTCACGTTGTTGATTACTTAAGCTATTGATCACTTACCGACTGTTGATTAGGTCCAACACACGCCTCTGCTGCACAGTGGTAGCCGTGCATACTTCATCGGTTCACATCTTGCCTCTGCCATTTACTAGCTGTGTGACCTGAAGCAAATTGTTCAACCTCATCTGTAACATGGGAATAACAGTAGTACTGCTTTGCATGGTTATCAGAAGGATTAAATGAGTTAAAATTTGTAACATGCTTAAAACAGTGCCTGGTACATAATATGTGTTTGCTCAATGCACCTGAGGGTTTTTATTAAACCTTTCTGATCTCAGTGTACTTATCTACAAAATAAACATAATAGTATCTGCAATTTCCCAGGATATTAAGATAATTGTACATAGAACTCCTAGCGCAGAGCTTTGCATAAAGCAGACATTCATGGTTCTTCTTCTCCCTTCAAAGGCTGAAAGAAAGACTCTGCAGGTTAATAAATATTAGAAGGGAACCTAATTCCATTCCAGTAACTAACTTCTTCTGCATCTTTCAGTATTTCTCTATGGCCCTCACTAGCACACCCCCACTAGCCCCTCAAGTCACCCAGCACCAGGCACACAGGAGATGCGCAACAAATCGTTGCTAAGCAAATAAGTCATTATTCAGCCCTTCACTCCAGTGCACTTTGTCCACCCAGTGGTGGCTTCAGATATTCTGAGATAGATTTAGCAAAATGAACAACTCCCGATCCAGACACTTCTTCTCTTTCCGTGTAAAAATTCCATTTGTAGAAAAATAACTGAGCAGGGCTGCAACCAGCTGTCACTTCGTGTCGACATGTGCAAGCGCACAGCCCTGTGTGACGAGCGTAGTTCTTGGGTTGTGGCGTGTTACACTCTGTCAAACGGAATATGTTAGGAAAAGAAGTGCTAGCCCACAACTTTAAAGTTACAAGTAGGTATTTTGCAGATAGAAAAACAAGGGATGTGAAAGATAGATATGTACTTAAAAAAAGCCTTTTTGCTTGCAAAGTTTTAACTTAAGATAGGACTCATCTTAGTCTAAACCATTACACCAGAAGAAACTTTAGGATGGTGCTCGTCCTCTCACGCCTCTTCCATTGTTTCTATTGTCCTGAGCAATAAATTTCAGTATTTGATCAAATAATGGCAGATTCCGTGCTATCCCACCCAGGTATCCCCAGTTTATCTATAATGATTTTCCTCTTGTCAGCTCATTTCTTAAACCTTTGCTGAATCTGGCTTCAGTGGTACTATAAACAATCATCATTGCATTGTAAAACTGGAAACTCGCCACTAAAATAGTGTTTTGATCCAGGTTGCCATAGTAATAAGTGCATGCCTCCCCTCTTTGGAGGCCTTGTTATATGAAGTATCTGTGATTTGCTCAGAATGGCCCCAGTTCATCTGTCAAAATGGGTTTTTCCTTTTTTAAAATAATGATCTAGAAAATCCCACAGCGGCCACAAATATTTTACAACCATAACGAGGAGCATTGGAGTAGTCAAGCTTTATAAATCTATGCCATTATTACATTAGAATAAATCATGTTTCTTTCTTAGGTATATTACCTAGGCCTGTGTAAGTCTAATTTCAGGTTTGCTATGCAACAAGGGTGCGGTTGTTTATAATGAAAAGAGAATTATTAAGTGTGACTTCAAAAATGCATCATATGTCAGTTCATGTAGAGAGACCCTGGAGCAAAAAAATGGAAATTACTTCTTATTTCTCTCAAAATACTGCAAATAGCTATTCAGGTTCAAACTTAGTTACAATTAGAATGTGATGAGCAATGATTTTTTATAACAGCATGAAATTGTACATTCCATTCACGTTTGGATTCAAATTATTCATTGGTAGGAGGGAGGAAAAAAATGAGAAATCCTGCAAATTTATCAGTGTCACCATGAAAAAAAATATGATGGTACATTATTTGAAATAAAAATGTTCCAGTCAGTTACAGTAATTTGATACAAGAACTATGGTATTTTTTTCCTGCAGGAACGAGAGTAAACAAACACTATATCAACAAACCAGCAACAGAATCCACAAAAAGGTGTAAGATCATTTTTCATCTAAGACAAATGGTTAAGTTGGTTACTTTCTGTAAGTCACTACCAGCTACAGGGTTATTTTATGTAATTCACTGCCGGCTACTGCCTCATAATATCTGATGTGGGAATATTAAAAACATCAGTGGGCGAAAGAACAGGAAGAATCCATCTGTATTCAATGAATTCTAATTAAAAAGTAATTACAGCACAATGAGGGAGCTGCCAACTTTATTCCCTCTTCCTGACCACAAACCACCCACACGGAGTATTAGTCTTCTGCTATTTGTATCCTGCTAAACAAGCAGAAAGCCAGCCAGGAACCAGACACACATTTCATTGCATTTTTCAGGTGACTTGGTTTTAAAGAACTGCAGCCCCAGAAGACATTCAGGGGCAGAGGTGGTGCACATCTTCTGTTATAATTGACCTGGGCTTTGAGATTTCTCTGTCATGATGTATCCCAGAATGTTGCATGATGGGAAGACCCTTGTTATTCCTCCACTCGCCGAGCCAAACGGACAAGATCAAGTAGGCCTGGGACTTGGGAAAAAAGGGAAGAAATATTGACAGATAAGTAACCACTCCAGGAAATGACAGGCAGCTGGAGCCGTGTCGGGACTCTCAGGGTTCCGATGTAATCCTCTAACCTCATGCTCAAACTCTGTAATCTTTCAATGAGATGGAAGAGAGGAAGGAAAAAAGCAAATTGCTTAATCAAAGCCCTTAATATGTGACCAGGATTAGTAACTCAGTCAGAATGACAACCTGAAGGTATAAAAAGGCTTCGTAAAATAGACTCAGTACTAATGAAGTTGTGTCTGCAGAGCTGAGAATAAGGAAAAGGTAACCTGGCGTTTCGGTTGGCACAGATGCCTTTCTCTGTGAGAAGCAGGCACTCAAATCTGTTTTCCTGACTTCTACAATTTTTCTTTGGCTGCCAAGAGGAAGGGCTGTAGCCTGCATTCTTTCTGGGTGGCAGAACTCCCATTTCACCCACATTGTATAAAATCTTCTTCATCTAATAGACAACAGAACAGGTGTCAGTAGGGTTTCCGTCTAAAGAAGAAGAATAGGCTTTGGCGTAAGTCATTTGCTGCTGGGGGCACTAAAAGATGTCGGGGTTCTTCTTCAGAAAGGAAGTGCTAACAGGCTAAAGTGGCCCTTGTCAATTCACATTAAAAATGGAAAATAATAGTACACTGGATTTACACAGCATCCTTGGAGGCAAACATCCATGCAATGAATTTTTGTATTAACCTTCAGAAATGGTGGGAAGTGTGCATTAGTAACTCCATTATAGGACAGGGCTTTTTTGTTACCACCATAATCACAGTTGAGTAGCAAGAGCATTTTTATTGAAAGCAATGTATTTCAGCCATTTTCCCTTCCTTCTCCCTGATACATTAGCAATCTTCCATGAAGTAAGCCACCAAAAATGCTTTATATCACTCTGACAGGCTGGTCCTGGCTGAGCTCCTGGAAGAGTAGGTATATGGGGTCTACAATTGACCCCCCCCCAACTGCCTCTTTTCTACTTTTGTATCAGTTATGTATCACTGCATAACATATTTTCCCAAAATGTAGAAGCTCAAAAAAAACTAAATTTATTATCTTACAATTCTGAATGTCAGGAATCTAAGACTGGCTTAGTAGGATCGTTCCTGAAACAGGTCTGTCCTGCTGCAGTAAAGCTGTCAGCCAGGGTGACAGCACATGCAGGTTTCAATGGGGCTAGAAGATGTGCCTCCAAGAAGGCTCACTCACATGGCTAGTGGCTGCAGCTCTTAGTTCCTCATCCGCACGACCTCTTTGCAAGGCTCAGGACACGGCGGCTAGTTTTTCCTGGGGCAGGTGATCTAAGAGAAAGAGAGTGGGGGACAGTGTCCTTTATAACCTAAGCTTGGCAGGGCATGTTATCATGTCTTCTGTATGTGCTTGCTCACACAGACTGACTCCGGCGTAGTGTGAGAGATGACTGCACGAGGGAGTGAACACTAGGAGACAAGACCCCCTGGGGGCCAGCTGGAGTACAACAGCGTGTATGTACTACTAAATAGGTGCGAGGCCTTTGGTTATTTTGGCGTAAGTTAGGAATGATGTTGTTGAACTGGTTGTTGGGATAAAAAAGTGTGTAGTGCTGGATTCAGAAAAGACGCTGAATGTCCACTCTCAGTTCATGCTCTATAGGGAGTCCATAGATCAAAGCTGAGAGGCCCTTTTCAAAGTGGACTTTGTGAGACTTTGGACATGAACAGTGTTGATTTTGCATCCATATTATAAAGGGTTACTCCGAGTGGGAGAGGACCATGGGGCAGCAACACACAGCTGCAGTGCCTGCTATGTCCACCAGGGGGTCAGGGCCCCCATGGTGAAGAGCTGCCTTCTTCAAAAGACCTACAGAGAGACTATGGACTCTGGGAAACAGAGTTTTAGAGGGGAGGGGCATGTATTGCATGGAGCACTGGGTGTTTTATGCAAACAATGAATCATGAAACACTACATCAAAAACTAATGATGTACTGTATGGTGACTAAAAAAAAAAAAAAAAGCCTACAGAGAAGGAGGGAGGTAAAGACCATGAACAGTGGGATTCTCCTTAGAGAATAAAGATATTTGGAAAGTCAAAATGCTGCCATTATGTAGATGGATACTAATAAATCAGTGAAGTTCACCAACAGTTATGGTTTTTTTAATTCAATTAGCTAAACATATATAGTACCTCATTAGTTTCAGATACAGTGTTCTTATTTGAATTTTCAACAGCGAAGTTAAAACACTATATAATTACGGATCTGCAGTACATGCTCTGAACAAGTAAGGTAACTCAAATGTCACAGACCTTGTAGCATCAAAGATTCATTCCCAAGCCACACATGCAGCAACAACGGAGCATACACTCTGAATTCTGTGCTGAACGAGCTTTCAATATATCCACCTCTTATTTTGTCTCTGACTCTCCCCTTTCTAATCCCCACTACATCTCTCTGTTTCTCCTGTTCCATCCCATAATGAGCAGACTCAATATTCTCCATCCAGATAGAGCATCTTCTCAGACAGACATGCCTGGAGCATTTTTCCGTGGAATCCCCTGCTTGTGAGCTGCATGAATAGATCACTAATGGAGGGACCGTATTCCTTTTTTTTTTTTTATCTCCAATACCTAGTATAGCATCTGGCATATTGAAGGTCTTTACTCAATGTTTAAATCTAATAGAAATATCTCCATTATTCAGTTTGAAAACCCAGTATATCCCAGATACAGACTAGGTGCTGGCTTTGCAGTGATGAGCAAACCTACAGGACATTCGGCCCTTGGAAACCCAGAGTTTAGTTTATCAAATTGGTATTTGGTAAATTTTAGTAGATGATATAAGGGACATATGATAGTTACCTTCAAGTACATAACGAACTATTTCATGAGAGAGAGATGATAAACTGCTGTTGAGAGGACAGAATTGGGCTCTGTGAGTGGCAGTTACCAGGACATAGATGACACTAGTTCTGAGGTGTTTGAACACTAGGAAGGAATCACCCTGAACTATAAGGTGCTTTCTAGCACGAAAAGTCTGGAGGACCATTTGTCAGGAATACTAACAATCATAGTGGCTAACAATTACAAGGGTCTCACTGTATGCCAGGTGCTGCCATTTCAGAGACAACTGTAGTTCTTCAGGAGAGTTTCCATTCAAGATGGCAATGTAAGTGGACCAGGGATACACCTTCCTAAAGAACTGAGGGCTGCCTAAATAGCTTCTGCACAACCAAAAATCAGAGACCAGAAGCAGTTTTGTCTGCCCTGGGCGTGGAGAAAAGCCCTGGTTTAAAAGGGCAACTAGAATTCAAAAGAACCAGCCCTGGAACTCTTTCCAGGTCAGAGGGGCTGGCAGGCACCATGGTTTACAATCCCTCTCCACCTCAAGTGCATATGGGAGCAGGGTCTGGATGCCATAGCTAGCCTGCAACCTCCGCGATCCCCAAGCCCCTCTCACACCAGCCCTAGAAGTCATCTGTCAAGCAGAGAATAGGTGGGGGAGCTGCTGGGGACCGCTACAGTTTACATTCCTCCTCTACCTTGACAGGATGAACAGGAGCAGCTTCTGGGTGCCCGACCCAGCCTACCACCTCAGTGAGCCCCGGCACACACAGCCACCCCTGGTCAGCACTAACTCTAGCTGTTGCACCAAGGTGAGCCCAGCACAGAGCACCACCAGAACACTCCAGGCTTGTACCACTTTGATTCCAGAGAGCTTGCTCAGGTACTCTGGGACCTCCCAGCTCATGCCTGCTTTAGCTCAAGCCATCCCACTAGGGTGCCCTCCGCATGGAGCACCCTGGAAACCCCTGACCCTTGCCCACCTTGATTTCATCCACCCTATCATGGCCCCTCCTATGCTTAGCACCTCAGGACACCCCAGCCTAAACCCATTTCAGCTGTCCTGCCAAGTGCAGAGTGCCAAGAGACTGCCATGGCACACTCTAAGCAGACAGCACAGGAACACTCCTGCTTAAGTCCATTTCAGCTATCCTGCAAGGGTACATCCTCCTCCGAGAGCCTCAAACTACCCCGGCCCGTGGCCAGTCCAGCCCCAGCACAGAGTGCCCCGTGAGCCTCCATCCATACAAGGCACACACAGTCTACATGGGACAACCACATACAAGATCATTCCTTCAGTTTAGCTGTTCCACCTAATTCATAGAAAGTCAAGCAAAGTGCAGAGACTGAAGAATATACTCTAAAAGAAAAACCTCAGAAAAAGAACTAAATGAAATGGAGATAAGCAGTATACTTGATAAAGAGTTTATACTTGCAGGTTGGGGACACGAGTGGAAGAACTCTGTGAGACCTTCAACGAAGACATAGGAAATATAAAAAAAAGTCAATTAGAGTTGAATAATACAATAACTAAAATGAAAAATACACTAGAGGGAATCAACAGATTAGTGGATACAGAAGAACAAATCAGTGATCTGGAAAACAGGGTAATGGATAGCACCCAAGCTGAAGAGCAAAAAGAAAAAAATAATTTTAAAAAGTGAGGGTAAGTTAAAGGATCTCTTGGACAACATTAAATGAACACACACTCTCATTACAGGGGTCCCAGAAGGAGAAGAGAAAGAGGGGCAGAAAACTTCTCCAACATAGGAAAGGAAATAGACATCCAGGTCAGGAAGCAGAGAATTCCAAACAAGATAAATCCAAAGAGATCCATACCCTGACACATAATTAAAATGTCAAAGACAGAAATTTAAAAAGCTAGCAATAGAAAATAAAATAGCCTTATGGGGTTTCCCTTGTATATAACTATCAGCTGATTTTTCAGCAGAAACTTTTCAAGCCAGAAGAGAGAGGCATGATGTACTTGAAGTGCTGTAAGGAAACAACCTGTAACAATATTCTACTCAGCAAGTTTAGCATTCAGAATTTAAGAAGAAATAGAGAGTTTCCCAGATAAAAGTTAATCACCACTAAACTAGCCTTACAAGAAATGTTAAAAGGACTTCATTATGTGGGGGGAAAAAAGGCCATAATTAGATGTAAGAAAATTATGAATAAAAAGATATAAAACATGACAACATACACAAAATGTGGAGTAGGGGGGGGTGCCTCATTCCATTATCCTCTGCCTTCTGGTCATGGTCTCGGGTCCCGGGATTGAGCCCCACGTCCGGCTCCCTGGTCAGTGAGGAGTCTGTTTCTCCCTCTTCCTCTGCCCCTCCCCACAGCTCATGCTCTCCCTCACTCTCTCTCAAATAAATATTTTTTTAAAAAGGAGGGGAGGTAGTAAAAAAATTTTAGAATCTGTTCGATCTTAAATAATCATCAACTTAATACAGACTGCTGTATACTTAGGAGGTTGTATGTGAACTTCATGGTAACCACAAACCCAAAACCGGTAATAGACACACAGAAAAGCAACAGAGAAGAACTACAAAAACAACCAGAAAATGGCAAGAAGTATGTACCTATCAATAATTACATTAAATGTAAACTGTCTAAATACATTTCACCACCCACCCTGTGTCTTTCTATTAGAGTATTTAAAAACATGACCCAGCTATATTCCGCCTACAAGGGACTCACTTTTATTCATTTATTTTAGAGAGAGACAAGCAGACTCCATGTTGAGTGCAGAGCCTGAGGCAGGGCTCCATCTCATGACCCTGAGATCATGACCTGAACTGAAATCAAGAGTCGGACGCTCAACCAACTGAGCCACCCAGGCACCCCAAGGGACTCATTTTTACCTCAAAATACATACAGACTAAAAGTCAAGAAATGGAAAAAGATGTTCTATGCTAATGGACATGGGGGGGGGGGGAAGCCAGGGGTGTGATGTAAACATCAGGTAAAATAGATTTTAAACAAAAACTGTAGCAAGAGGCAAAGAAGGGCATTACAAGAGGATATAATAATTGTACGTGTCTGTGCACCCAACATGGGAGCACCTAAATACATAGAATATTAGCAGATATACAGGGAGAAACTGACAGTAATACAATAATAGTAGGGGAGGTTAATAAGGAAACAGTGGCTTCAAACGACACATTAAACCAGATGGACTTAAAACATATATAACAGAACATTTCATCCAAAAACCAACAGAATGCACATTCTTTTCAAGTTGCACGTGGAACATTCTCCAGGATAAATCATGTGTTAGGCCACAAACCAAGTATCAATAAATTTAAGATGATTTAAATCCTATCTTTTCAGACCACAACAGTATGGAGTTAGAAGTCAATTGCAAGGAAAAAACCCACAGATGTGTGGAGGGTAAACAATATGCTATTTAAAGAAGAAATAAAAATGAAAACAGTCCAAAATCTTTGAAAGTGTTATGACAGGGAATTATATAGGCCTACCTCAGGAAACAAGGAAAAGTTCAAATAATCTAACCCTATATCTAAAGGAATTAGAGAAGAATGAACAAAGCCCAAAGTGAGTAGAAGGAAGGAAATAAATAAGATCAGAGCAGATATAAATGGCATACAGTCTTAAATCAGCTGTTTTTTGAAAATATAAACTAAAGTGCCAAACTAAGTTCATCAATAAAAGAGAAAACCCAAATCAGAAATGACAGAGGAGAAGTAATAACTGATATCACAGAAATACCAAAGGAATATAAGAGAACGTTACAAAAAAAATCACATGCCAACAAATGGGACAATGTAGAAGAAAAATTCCTTGAAGCCTATAATCTTGCAAGAAAGAAACTGAAAATCTAAACAGAGCAGTTATTAGTAATGAAATGGATTGCTAATCAAAAAGAAAGAAGGAAAAGCCCAGGACCAGATGGCTTCACACATTGAATCTACCAACACATGAAAAAAAGTTAATACGTATTCTTCTCAAACTATTCCAAAATAGGAGAGAAGGAAAGCCTCCAAATACATTCTACAAAGCCAGTATTATCCTGATACCAAAACCAAACTAAGATACCAACACAAAAAAAACGGTTAGTAAGTTGCATTAAGCAATACGTTAAAAGGATCATTCACCACAATCAAGTGAGATTTATTCCACAGATACAAGGATAGTTCAATATTCACGAATCAACATGAAACACATTAACGAAACAAAGGATAAAAATCATATGATCATCTCGGTAGATACAGAAAAAGCATGTGACAAAATCCAACATCCATTCATGATAAAACCTCTCAGAAAAGTAGGTTTACAGGGAACATACCTCAACATTCTAAAGGCCATATATGAAAAACCCAAAGCTAACATCATAATGGTGCAAAACTGAGCTTTTCCCATAAGATCATGTCCGGTGTCACCACTTTTATTCAACATAATACTGGAAGTTCTAGCCATAGCAATCATACAAGAAAAATAAAAGGCATCCAAATTGGTAAGGAAGAAGCAAAACTTCCACTATTTGCAGATGACCTTATACTACATATAGAAAACCCTGACAACTCTACCAAAAAGCTATTAAAAGTAATAAAGTCAGTAACATTCTAAGATACAAAGTTAATACCCAGAAATTGGCTGTGTTTCTGTACACTGATAAAGTAGCAGAAAGAGAAATTCAGAAAACAATTTTATCTACAATTGCATCAAAAAGAACAAAATACCTGGGAATAAACTTAACCAAGGAGGTGAAAGACCTATGCTCTGAAAACTATGACATATTGATAATATATATATTTCATGCTCATGGATTGGGAGAACTATTATTGTTAAAATGTCCATACTTGCCAAAGCAATCTGCATATTTACGGCAATCCCTATCAAAATAACATTTTTCACAGAATGAGAATAATTCTAAAATGTATATGGAACCACCAAAGACCCCAAATCGGCAAAGCTATCTTGAAAAAGAACAAAGCTGGAGGCCTCATAATCCCAGATTTCAGAATATACTACACAAAGCTACAATAATCAAAACAGTATGATACTGGCACAAAAATAGATCAATAGAACAGAACAGAGAACCCAAAAAATAAACCTATACTTTTATGGTCAATGAATCTGTGACAAAGGAGGGAAGAATACACATTGAGAAAAAGGCAGTCTCCTCAATACATGGTGTTGGGAAAACTGGAAAGCTACAGGCAAAAGAATGAAACTGGACCACTTGCTTACACGACACACAAAAATGAACTCAAAATGGATTAAAGACCTACATGTGAGACCTGAAACTGGAAAACTCCTAGGATAGACCACAGTCAGTAATTTCTTTCTACAGCTGATGTAAAACATTTTTCCAGATATTATCTCCTAAGACAAGTGAAACAAAAGCAAAAAAACTACTGGGGCTATACCAAAATTAAAAGCTTTTGCACAGTGAAGGAAGCCATCAGCAAAACAAAAGCAAACAAAACGTAGTCTAATGAAAAGAAGATATTTGCAAATGATATATCTGATAAGAGGTTATATATTTTAGATATTAAAGAACTAATGAAATTTAGCACCAAAATATCATCATCATCTGGTCAAAATAATGGGTAGAGAACCTGAATAGTCATTTTCTCAAAGAAGACATACAGATGGCCAACAGACACATGAAAAGAGACTCAACATTACTAATCATCAGGGAAATGAAAATCAAAACCACAGTGAGGTATTTCATCTTAGACCTGTCAGAATGGCTAGAATCAAAAAGACAAGAAATTACAAGTGTTGGCAAGGATGTGGAGAAATTTGAACCCTTATGCATTATTGGGGTAAACAGGTATGGCCACTGTGAAAACAGTATGGGGGTTTCTCCAAAAATTAGAAATACCATATGATCTATGGTTTCACTCATCTGTGGAACATACGGAATAGCAGGGAGATTGGTAGGAGAAGGAAGGGGGGGTAAACAAAAGGGGGAATGAACCACGAGAGACTAAGAACTCTGGGAAACAAACTGAGGGCTTCAGAGGGGAGGGGGGTGGGGGGATGGATAGGCTGGTGATGGGTAGTAAGGAGGGCACGTATTGCATGGAGCAGTGGGTGTTATACACAAACAATGAATCATGGAACATTACATCAAAAACGATGTACTGTATGGTGACTAACATAATAAAATTTTTTTTTAAAAAACCGATATGATCAAGTAATTCCAGTACTGGGTAGTTACCTGAAGGAAATGAAAACACTAGTTCTAAAGATATGTGAACCCCTCTGTTTACTGCAGCATTATTTACAAGAGCCAAGATATGGAAGCAGCCCCAATATGAAACGATAAGGAAGATGTGATATACATATACAATGGAATATTAGTCATAAAGAAAAATGAGATCTTGTCATTTGCAGCAACATGGATGGATCTAGAGAGCATACTGTTAAGTGAAATAAGTCAGAGAAAGACAAAGATCTTACGATTTCACTTATATGTGGCATCTAAAAAACAAATGATTAAACAAAGAGAAAGAATGAGACCTATAGAGAACAGACTGATGGTGGGGTCGGCGTGGGGAGGTAGAGATGAGAAGAATGGGTGAAGGGAGTGGGAGATACAGGCTTCCACTTAGGGAATGAATAAGTCATGGAAATAAAAGACACAGCGCAGGGAGTATGACTAGTGCTATCATAATAGCATTGTCCGGCCACAGACGGTAGCTACACAGAGCATAAAGTACAGAGGTGTGGAATCACTATGCTGTACACCCGAAGCTGATGTAACATTGTGTGTCAGCTATACTCACCTAAAAGAAAAGCAGCCAAAAATGTATTTTAAAATACTAAAAAACACAAATTAAAAGTCATCTATAATGCCATCACTTAAAGATTAATCGAAGAAAGAAAAAGGCCTCAGCCCCTCTAATTCTGCCCTCCATTGCTCATAGCTTGGCTAAATTCATCAAAAGATAAAGGCACTTAATAATGAAAAGAAACAGGTGACACGGTAATGCTTGACATATTTGTGTGTATATTTTTTCTTTCATAAATGCACACACACACACACACACACACACCACACGTCAGTACAATTTTAGAGTTGACTGCTTTAAATCGTTACTTGAACTGCATCTGACCCAACATTAAGAATGGAAACTGTCTTTTAAAATAAAATGTCATTTTATGATTTTTTCCTTCAATTTCTACCTTTGCCCAAAGGCTAAATACAGGTGAGTGTTTTTTAATTTGGGGAGTGTCTTCTATTCATCTTGACTTCAAGGTAAAACAAGGCAGAGTGGGCCTGGGAGTGAGTGCATGCTCATGGAGAGGTGGCAGTAGTGTATTCACCCCCAGGACGCATGAATAATCTACAGGAGTGCTCTTGGAGCACTTGCTCTCAGAGCAGTTACTCGCTGTTTCTCCCCATAAAGCCATTCCTCCTCCTGTCTCCCTCATCTCAGGAAATGGCACCTTCCATGCAGCTGCACAGGTCAAGAACATAGGAGTCATCCCTGATTTCTCTCTCTTCCTATACTCTCCACATCCAGCCCATCAGCAAGTCCAGATAGATCCCAGCACTGACCACTTCCCTCCACCATGTAGGCAACCAGCATTCCCGCCGAGGTATTGCAATAGTCTCCCTGCCTCCTCTTACTAACTGTAATCCTTTTGCACATAGCATCCAGAGTGGCTTACTTATAAAATATAAATTCAGTATTGTCATTCCTCTGCTTAAAACCTTCCAGTGGCTTCCCATCACATTTACTCCAACCTCCTTACTTTGGCTACAAAGCCCTCACTGCCCTGACCCTGACTGACCCTTTCTTGCACCCTCCCAGCCACACTGGACCTTGGTCTGGTCCTTACAGGCACCATGCTGGTGCCCACCTGGGAGCTTCTGCATTAATGGCGCCCTCTGTCTCAGTGTCCCTCATACTCACTGCATGTCTGTGTCCTCCTTTTGATTCAGAGCTTAGCTTCTATATCCCCTCACAGAGAGGCCTCCCTTGACCGCCTCATCTGAAGTCATTACTCTGCCTCCACTCACCTCATTTTAATTCTCTGTGTAGCTCTTATATGCTGATTTCTTTGTCTTTGATTTCCTCTCTCTCTCTCGTCGTCTTACCTCTCTCCCCCACCAGAATGCAAGATCGCATTGTCAACCCCTGAATCTTCAGCTCTTAGAACAAAGCCTGTATATGGTCAATGTCCAATAAACATTCGTTGAAGAAAATGAGAGTGTGAATGACCAGTGGCACCAGGAGTGAACACCCACTCCACTGCCTTTTGCTTGTGCCCAAGCTCTCCTGGTCCTGACTGGATAATGTCAGGCTTTGCATGTCATGGTAATGAGCCCAGCTCTGAGGTCTTGGAGCCACTGAATAAAAAGCCTAACTCTTGGGGCAGATTTGTGAACATGTGTGAAATCAAGCATGAAAAAGAAAGCTAGACTCTTACATGGGTCTAATTTGTGAAGATAACTGCTAAGAAACTAGAATAGGTTGGAAGGAAACATCAAGATCAGGCAATTCCCCATTTGCTCTCAACACCATTAGCTCTCTGTCTGTTAAAATGCCATCACTGATAGAGGCAGCCAGAGCCAGAAAGCTCAGGCTCAACTTTTATAAATTAACACTGTGAGTGCCCTGTGTTCTTGTGGTGGTTATGAAGTGTATTGGTGTTGGCCTAATTTGAGAGGGATGAACGAACCCTTTCTTATCAGAGTCACTGTCCTGAACAAAACTCTAAAATGATTCCTATTGAATCAAGTAATTTAGTAAGCAGGTCATTAAGTACCTTCCATATTGCAACCATTTTCCTAGGCATTTTTACAAAAATATCATTTAATTCTCACTCTATCAGTTTACCCATTCTATAGATGGATTGACTTTGTCCCAGAGAGGTCAAATCACTTCTCAAGGTTGCACAGCTAGGCATAGATGGAGTTGGAACCGACTTCTTAGCTATTAAGCTCCCACTTCCCCTGCTTGCCCCAACCTTCTGGTCGTCATTTGGCGTGCTGTTTAGACCTGCCAGCAGGATTGTAATTCTTGATATAAACTACTTATTTTTGCATTCTGATATGGACAGCAACTTCTAGGGCATCTGGTCATCGGGGAGCAGCCCCAAGAGACCAATTACCTCTAGGGACCATGATGCTTCAGAATTTTTGGACACACAAAACACAAGACCAGACCTCATGACCACCCCCACAGGCCAGGCCCAGGTGCCTGGCTCCAGTGGCCTCCCAACCTCCCGAGGTGACATTATTTCTATACAGCTCGTGTTTCATTGCTAGCCTGCCCACACCACCTCCTTCCCCTGGCAGTCAGTGAATCTCTGCTCATGTGGAGTAACCTTCGTGCATCTTTCCTACCGAAATCAGTCTCACAGTTTAGTGTTTTAAAAATAGCTTTCAAAATGTTATTGTTTTCAGTATCTCTCCTTTGAGACTAAAGTAGTGCCCTGTGTCACACAGGTGAGGGGCAGTGGTGGAGAAGGTGCAGAGGGAGCCCTGTGACGTGGGCAGCTGGCACTATGACAGGGACACCAGATGAGAGCCTGACACGGTAGAGTATTGATCAGGCCCCACCTGCCCTGGGCCCACCACTCCCACAGACTCTCCCAGAGAGTTACAGAAGAAAACAAAGATTTGAGTGGTAAGCCTTTTTAAAGCTACTAATTTTACACTGTATCCACTCCTGTTCCACCTGGCCCTTTGGCGGTTGACTAAAACTGCATTTTAAAAAGACACATTTCCCACAACTATGGAAGAAAATCTTTGAAAACCCATCAGCTTGCAAAGTATAGAAAAAACAATCTTCTGTTCACAATTGCAGAAATATTAATTATCTTAAAGGCAGTTTTACAGTTCAAACATTGATAATAAATCATACTTAAAAAATAGTAACCGTATAGAGAGGATTTTAATGATAGGAAATATCATTAAATGAGAAGATTTTAGTTGAGCAATGCAAAGGGATTAAGATTTCTACATGAGGCACCAAGCACTGTTTTCACTAAACTATTTTAATAGCAAAAAGTCATATCTATCACTCCTTTGCTAAAATTTTGATCTTTCATTCATCTAAAATAAGATGGCCAAGTTCTATACAGAATTGTTTAATAGGTTATTCAGTTCAACAAAAGTATATTATAGTTACTGTGAGGCACTTAGATACAGTATTTGAAAATAATAGCGTTTTCTAAGTCAAGAATTTAACTGGCTCCATCTTCTATTTCTAAAAATAGTTTTGGAGTAGGAATCAAGCTGTGGATTCTGGTGGCCCCAGAAAGGGGGCCAATTTGACTCTCAGTAGACAAAAGTGCGATATACAGAGCTCACTGACATTTCCCTCCAAAAACAAAAAGTTCACATGGACGGTATTTGTAAATGGAATCACTTTAAGTTGCTCACTGACTACCACAAAACCTATTTGCTGACCCCTAGAATTTCCTAGAGCATGCAGGAAAAACCAAGATAGGACACAGGAAAAATGACCCAAGGAAATTACTATAGCCCTTGCTCCTTCCTTGTTGGAGTCCAAGGGTGGGCTCCTTTTGGTGTTCCCCAAGCTAATTACAAAATCAAAGAATTATTCAAAATGAAGCAATCCAGAAAGAAATAATAAGCAAGTTACTGATTGAGTGGAGGGAAATGAACAATGCAAAATGGTTTTTAAAATGAGAGTGGGGAATAAGGCTTAAACAGGGTGTTTCTGTTGCAGACAAACTTGCTTAAGTGTTAGCATTTAAATGCTCACACCTCAGCTTTGAACTTAACACTCCATTAAGGGGCTGAGGGAGCTCACACCTCTGTCTGTGGTGCCTTTCACTCTTGTTGCAGCCCAAGAAAGAGAAGGGGAGGAGAGGAGGAGGAAGCGGTGGAGCAGAAACAAAGGGAGGAATGGCAAGGTTGTTTATGGAAAAGGTGATGATCCTGGTTATGCCTGCTGTCCGGGTGCAGTTATTAACAGCATCTGCTTTCACTCCCCAAAGTGCCCTGATTTGGATGATAAGTTGTATGGTCACCCAGAAAGGGTATAGAATGTCCAAAACAATAGTGGCAAGGCAAAAGTCTTTTATATATTTGCAATAAAAATGGAAACCGCAGCATTTGTTTCTTGGGTGGTATGCTTTGGTTCAGATATTTCTGTCATTTTCACATGCTAAAGCTAAGTGTTCTTGACTACATGAGTAGCATTCAAGAATTAAAGAATCCTGCAAAGGGATTCTAGAAGCTATGTGGTTGCCATTTCACAAATGAGAAACTGAGGTTTAAAAAGATTGACTTGCTGCCTAAGGCCACACTGCTAGTTAATGGAGAAGCTGGGAATAGGATTTCAGTCTCCTAACTCTAAATTATACATTTTCAGTGTGTTAAATATTGTTTTGGAATGTAAATAATGTTCTCAAATGGAGGAATAAAGTTGTGGTAAATTGTATAGATTCCCTTTTCTAGGTCTCAGGGCTCAGAGATCAGTGGGACAGGGACCCAGAGGACAAGCACTGGCTCGGGGGTAGAGGTAGTTTCTGGTGTTCACTGATGATTTCAGCTGAGGAGCAGACCAGGCGTTCTCTTGGAATGAGCAAAAACCAGGGATCGAATTGGTTTCTCGTTTAGCAATTTAATAGCTGATTGATCCTGGTCAGCGTTACTGAATGTCTTTAAAACTTCCATATCCTCATCTATAAGATGGAAATAAAATTAATATTCAGCTAGGATGTCTCTTACTATGGACTCTGAGAAACAAACTGAGGGCTTCGGAGGGGAGGAGGGTGGGGGAATGGGATAGGCTGGTGATGGGTAGTAAGGAGGGCACGTATTGCATGGTGCACTGGGTGTTATACGCAATTAATGAATCATTGAACTTTACATCAAAAACCAGGGATGTACTGTATGGTGACTAACATAATTTAATAAAAAAGTATTTTAAAAAATATTCATCTAGGATGTCCCTTGTGAAGGTTAAATAAGACAGTATGCATAGGGGCGCCTCGGTGGCACAGCAGTTGAGTGTCTGCCTTCAGCTCAGGGCGTGATCCTGGTGTTATGGGATCGAGCCCCACATCAGGCTCCTCCGCTATGAGCCTGCTTCTTCCTCTCCCACTCCCCCTGCTTGTGTTCCCTCTCTCGCTGGCTGTCTCTGTCTCTGTCAAATAAATAAATAAAATCTTTAAAAAAAAAAAAAAAAGACTATGCATAAAGCGCTAGGCCAACGCCTGGCATATGGTTCTAGGTTTAGAAATGTTAGCTATCGGCCTCCTCCATCCTCTCTGTCTTGATCATCAGTGCCAGCAGCAGCAGCATTTTTCCTCCTCCACCCCTAGCCTGGCCTGCTTTGAATCCTCAGCTGATTTCAGAATTCAACTCACCCCTTTTCTCTTATGGAAAGCTCTATCTTCATCTCATTTAGTTTCACCAAGATAGGTATTGTTTCTTTTTAACAGATCAGGCAACAGGCTAAGATTAAATTCTTTGTTCATGATTACACGACCAGTAAGGGGTGGAAGCAGAATTCAAACCTAACTTTTCTTATCTTTTCACTTTGGTAAGAAATTGTAGGGTAGAATGCAGAGATAAAAGAGTGAGGAGGGGGAAAGGCAGCTTCGAGTTGGCTCTGCCTCAAGGGTATGTGTGTCGGGTCGGGGACAAGAGGCAGACCATTCTTTGCTGTTCTACAAGTGTTACCCACATACAATCAAGATTTTTTTCTCTATATAACTAAAGGAGATGAGCTTAAAATCTAATGAGACCCAGATAAGAAAGTCAAGGTGAGACAGAAGCGCAAGTGGCCCTGAGATGAATTACCTCCATTGAGAACGTGACCCATCCAAGCAAGGAGGCATGGGTGCTAAGGAGATGCCGGGCACTCTGAACGTTTCAGACCCTTCACTTAGATGGAAAACCAGTGCAGGGACCCAGCTTCTCTGTGGTTCATGTTTCTTGTCTGTTCTTGGGATATTCAGCACTAGTTTGGTCACCATTAGGACCCTTCCTGTGAAATGATCCTTTGTATCGTCACAATTAGTTGATTTGGAGTGATTTCTAATCATACAATTAGGACTTCCAGTGAGGAACAGAGAAATTCTACTTATAAAAACTAATTAGTAAAACACAAGCCAAACAGAGGCCAAACGGAGATCCTTCTCTATTCACACACCTCAGAACACACGCAAAGAAGAGACCAAGGGTCCTCACATATTCCCTGGGACTTCACAGGGTTCTCTGGTTCTATGTATGACTAGACAATAACTTCCAATAGTTAGACAATTATAACTGCCTGTTTTGGAGTCAAACAAACTTGACTTTGAATTTTGTCCCTTCCACTGTGGGATGACAGGTGATTTCAACTCACCAAGCCATCATTTCCTTACATGTAAAGTGGTGGTGATAATACTAGGCTCATAATGTATGCAATGTACTTAGCTCTGTCCTGGCACATAATAAATGCCCAGGAAAGTGGCAGCCATCCTCTTCTGCTTACATCCTTGCTGAGAAGTGTTCCAGCTGTGACAAAAGAACAGATCCTCCACCACCCCCCCGACTCTCCTACCCCCTTCAGTCACCTTCCTCTTTGGAGTATACCTATTGGATTAACCTTTGGCCCACCTGTAGCTTTAGGACTAGGTTAACATGTAAGGTAACATTCTCTTCCTACTACCTTGAGGGTCCTTTCTTTGACTATACCCTGATTATTAACTGTATCGGTTAACTCATGGGAACTGTTCATCAGATCTGCAAATTACATTAAGCCAGGAGAAATGGTAAATACATTTAAAGAAAGAATTTGAACGAAAAAATCTCCATAAGTTTTCAAAATGAATAGAATCTAAAATGATAGAACATGATTGAGACTAGTATAAGGTCCTTCATTTGAGTCTAAACAAATCCCAGATGCATGAAGATCAGCTGAGGAAAAAAAAAAAGACTATTTATTTGAAATTAAACTCAATTTAGTTCATACTATAATATTTCCACCAAAAGAATGGAAGTAGTTTGCCTAACATAAAGACACATGGCTTGTAGCATAGAATGAGGGCCGTGGTCCATTCAGTGTTGCTTCATTGGCCAGACTACCAGATCTGGCACAAGGTGACAGATTTTAGCCTTTCATCCTTATTCAAGAACAAAAAGAGATAGTAAATTCTGTTACACTAGGGTTGTTCAGGTGTCAACTAAATGAAGACTTGTTTGGGATATTCATTGCTAGGGAAACTCAGGGATCAGATGGATATTTGGATCAGATACCATTAAGGTCCCTTTCAACCAGAAGGCATCCTTCTGGTAATTTGCCGTCTCTTAAGGCCAAGAATCTTCTTATCAGAGCCCACATTTGATCCCTTTATAACTTCTCCAGGAAGTGAGCAAATAGATAAAAGAATCCAAGGTCATTCATGTAGGTTTCTTTGTTATTTTGAGTAACAAGCTTCCCTGGGTCTGACTACTCTCATTACCCCCAAGTTTGGTTCTTTCTCAAAGAAAATTGTTTTCCAAAAGGAGGTATGACCTGGCTTCTCTAGACCCTGCAGATATCTTAGTCATTTCCTCCTCAGGGCTTGTGTTCAGCTGCCCCTGCCCTTTCGAATGCCCCAACATCCTCGTGCTACCAGTCCATCACCTCTTTCAAAATCTGGCTTCATGCTGGCCTCCTCTAAGAGAACTTCCTGGTTTCTTATATTCTTCTAAGCTTCTCAAGGACTCTCTGTAGTACACCCACACTTGGTTACATATATCGCCTATGAATCATTCTCCAGTTATTTTATGTTTCTGTGACTCTCCAACTGAACTCTAAACTCCTAAAGGGCAGTGAACCTCTGTCAATGGAGATAAAAAGGAGAAGAGCTCTGGATTTTCCTAATGATCACAAAACATTGGGCACAAAGCAACCACTGGGGGCCTAAGGCCCATCAAACAGCAGTGAAATTCCACTAGGATTAAGGTTAGATGGGGCAATCTAAGTTTTGAAAGATCAGAGACATTCACATTCTGTTCTGAGTAGTTCAACAGTCCTTCCAAATCACCAGGACTGCAGACATAAAAGTTTCATCTAGCCACTAGCTCTAGCTGAACATATCACAGGTTACTTAAAGTGCAATTTATTTTTAATAGAAAAATTGATTCTGGAATGAAACATGAAGTAGTTTTTTTTTTTTTTTTTTAGTCGTAGACTAACCTTTTAAAGAATAGTGTTCTTGCCCTAGAGAGGGGCATAAAAGTTTAAAAGGTTATTTTCCACATTACACATAACCCGCACGTTCACCTTTCCTATTTCTTTGCTGGATCTGTGCTCAGGGTGCCTGTGGTGCTAACTCCCTGAAAATATTGGCTCCATTAATGCATGATTTACTTTACTTGGCAAAGTACAGAGCCTATCTTTCAAAGGATATTCAAGCTTTTGTAATTCATTACCTACTCCATGAAACGTGATGACATGGAATTTTCCCTTCAAAACGAGAATGAGCAAAGCAAGATTGCTGAAGAAAGGTCTCTCCTGACCTACCCAGAGGAGTTAGTTCCTCCCTGATGTGAGTTCCTATGGCATTTTTAACTTAACTGCTCTTCTTAAACTTATGGCTCATCATAATTATTTGTTTACATGTCTGTTTCACCTATTCCAACTGTCAATTCAGGACAACAAAAATTCTGCCCTATCCATCTATTTGTAACCTCATGTTGTAGCTGCTATGGTGTGCCATCCAGATCCCTCTCAGGACAAGGTTCCCATTTCTCTAGCTTCTGGGATTGCTGCCTGCTGTGAGCTCACAGCTGAGTCTCTTTCCTGGAATTGCACACAGCTGAACAAAGCTGCCCTGCCCAAGCATTCAGCCTCATCCAACAACTGGTCACTGTGAACATACAAAGACCCAGCCTTACTACCTCAGTTTAGGATAACTCTGAAGGCTTTCCTTGCCCCCAGTCTCTATGCTACCAGCCAAGTCCTCCTTCGCAACTGCATCACAGCTCAAATTCTTTCCAGCTCTTCTGCCTAGCCCTGCTTTCCCTATTCCGTCATAGATATTCCTGAAAACCCTCCCCCCAAATTTCCTGCATACAAGTCTCCATCTCAAAGTCTGTTGCCCACAGAACCAAACTTAAAGACACCCAGACCCCAGCACAGTGTTTAGTGCATAGTGGATATTCCATTAATACTTGATAAAAGAATGAGTGAATGAAGTACACAGGAAATTAACAAATAACAATTATACAACATTTCACTCCCACTGCTCTCTCCGCCTCATCCTTCGTAAGGTTGTGATCCTTAGCAGCTAATGTAGACAATATTGACTGAGCTTCTATGTGCTAAGTGCTAGTGAGTCAGAGGCAACTCAGGTTCTCCTTGACTATCAGCACCAGTACCATCGCTGGAAGGATACTGCCCCCATGCAGCACAGCAGGTTTTATGTTCCTTGCAGATGAGGACACTGTAGTAGTGATTCCATTTACATCTCTGATATAGAATTCATCCCTAAGCATTTTATATTTACTCCTAGCTTTTCATATGTAGCATCACATGGGGACTTTGAGAATGGAATGACTATGATTACTTCATCTTCAAAATAGATAATTGATTCTTCGTTTTCAGCTGTGTTTGGCACATAGAAGGGCAGAGTAAGCTATTCAAGAACTTCCAGGGATAACATAGCCTATTAGAGTTAGGAGCTAGAAAAAAAAAAAAATCCAAATGTTATAGTCAAGAATCCCTATATGCAGAGAATAGAATATTTTTGAGTCAAAGCAGGCTGTGTAGGTTCTAAAACTCTAACTGAGGCAACACTCAGCATGAAAGAAAGTTCTAGCCTACTCAGTGTTAACGTATATGAAACAAAAATATGGAAGTAGGAGGGGGAAAGTCTATGTTGAGACTAGAAAAGGGGAGCCACAAAAGAGCTATCAACAAAGACCCAGTGTTCTCCCTGTGAGATTTCTCACACCCACCCAGCAGGATTAAGAAGACCATCCCCTGCCATAGATGTTAATGGAAGTCAAATAAGGAACTTGCACTTCTACCCCTACTTGGTAATCATGAATTTCCCATGGTTCCATGAAGCTAACTTTTTTTTTTTAATTTATGTGACAGAGAGACAGCCAGCGAGAGAGGGAACACAGCAGGGGAGTGGGAGAGGAAGAAGCAGGCTCCCAGCGGAGGAGCCCAATGTGGGACTCGATCCCGGAATGCCGGGATCACGCCCGGAGCCGAAGGCAGACGCTAATAACTGCCCTACCCAGGCGCCCCAGCATGAAGCTAACTTTTAAATTTGAATTACTTCTGGCACATGATAGGTGTACATTAGACTTCTTTTAGTCTATGAGAGTGGTGTCAGAAGGAGACAAACAGTTTTAAGATCCACAATCTCACAATAAAAATGTCTAGTTTTCATTTAAAAATCTCGTATCAGGAACCAGAAATATGTGAAACTGAATGAAAAAGACAATTAATGGATGCCAACAGCAGGATGAAAGAGATGTTAGAATTACCTGACAAAGATTTTAAAACACAAATAATAAAAGTCTTCAGTGAACAATTATGAACACACTTGAAACAAAAGTCTCAGCAAAAAAATAGAATGTCTCAGTAAAGCAGAATATATACAAAGAATTCATACAATAACTGAAATTTAAAACTCAGTGAATGGGCTTAACAGCAGATTGGAGGGGAAAGAGAAAAGAATCAGTGAACTGGAAGATAGAACAATACAAATTACCCAATCTCTACAACAGAGAGAAAATAGATGGAAAACAAATGAATAGAGTCTCAGGGACATGTGAAACAATAATAATAATAATGTGTCATCAAAGTTGCAGAAGCAGAAGAGAAAGAGAGCAGGGCTGAAAAAGTAAATAATGATTGAAAACTTTCCAACTTTGTCAAAAGACATAAACCTATGGATTCAAGAAGCTAAATAATTCCCAAACAAGATAAACCCACAAAAATATGTAAGACACATCATAATCAGCTTTCTGAAAACTAAAGACAAAATTCAGGGGGCCTGGGTGGCTCAGTTGGTTAAGTGTCTGCCTTTGGCTCAGGTCATGATCGAGCCCTAGATCGTCTGGCTCCCTGCTTAGTGGGGAATCTGCTTCTCCATCTCCCAGTGCCCCTCCCCACCCCACCCCTGCTCATGCTCTCTCTATAAATAAATAAAATCTTAAAAAAAAAAAAAAAGACCAAGAAAACTCTTAAAAGTGTTGAGAAATGAATGCTATGTGAGGGAATAACAATGTGAATGATAGCAGATTGTTATTTGAACCCATGGACGCCAGAAGGAAGTAGTGTGACACTTTTCAAGTCTTTAAAGAAACCAGAATCTTATATCCAGTAAAATATCCTTCAGGAATTAAAGGTAATCAAGACATTCTCACATGAAGGAAAATTAAGAGAATCTTTCTCTAGCAGATCCATCTTAAAAGAATGGCTAAAGAAAGTTCTCTAAACAGAAAGGAAATGATAAAAAAGGAATCTTGGGCATTGGGAAGGAAGGAAGTCCATGAAAAGCAAAAATTGGGGTAAATACAACAGCCTTCTCCTCTTGAGTTTTCTGAATTAGGTTCCTGACTGTAGCAAAAATTATAATACTGTCTAATGCAGTTCTAAATGAACATAGAGGAAATACTTAAGACAATTGTGTTATAAATGAGGACATAGTGGTACTTTAACTGGTTTGGCATTTGATATTTGCATATGACATGATTGTTTTCATAGAAATCTCAAAGAATCTACAAAACAAAACAAAAAAACCCCACAAGAGCTAAGCAGTTCATCAGTTTCAGGATACAAAATGAGCATGCAAAAATTTGTGCTTCCATGTACTAGCAAAGAACAAGTGGACACAAAATTAAATATACAAAACCATTTACAATCAGTCAAAAAAATACTTAGGTGTAAATCAAACATTTACAGGATTCGTATGCTGAAAACTACAGAATATGGTGGGAAAAAAATCAAAGATTTAAATAAATGGAGGGATATATAGTTTTCATGAATTAAAAGACTCAACATATTAAGATGTCAATTCTTCCCAAATGAAAGACAAGTTTAACTCAATTCAGTCAAAATCCCAGCAAGGTTTTTTTTCTGGTCATAGGTAAGATTATTCTAAAATGTACTTAGAAAGACAAAGAAGGTAGAATATCTAAAACAGTTTTGAAAAAGAACAAAGTGTGAGGGATTGGTCTACTGGATTATAAGACTTATTATATAGCTATAATAATCAGCTTTATGGTTTTGATATATAGAGAGAGACACACAGATGAAGGGAACAGAGAGAGAATCTAAAATAGACCTACCCACAAAAATATGTGCACTGATTCTTGGCGAGGGTGAAAAAGCAATCCAATGGAGGAAGGGTACTCTTCAAAAAATTGTACTGGAGAAAACAACAGCAACAACAACAAAAACACTTCAACTTGGGTCTCATACCGTATACAAAAATTAACAAAATGGATCACAGACCTTAATGTAAAATTTTAAACTACAATACTTTTAGAAAAACACTGTAGAAAATCTTTAGGATCTAGGGTTGGGCAAAGAGTTCTTAGACTTGACACCAAAAGCAGGATCCATAAAAGGAAATGATAAATTTGACTCCATCAAAATTAAAAACATTTGCTCTGTGGAAGACCCTGTTAAGAGAATGAAAAGACAAACTACACACAAGGAGAAAACATTTGCAAACCACATACCCAACAAAAGACTAATATCTAGCAAATATGAAGTACAGATGGTCAACAGACATTTGAAAAGATGATCAACATCACTAATCATTGTTAGTAGGAATGTGAAATGGTACAGCCCTCTGGAAAATAGTTTGGCAGTTTCTAAAAAGCTAAACATGCAACTAGTATATGACTTGGCCATTATATTCCTGGCATTTAACCCAGAAAAATAAAACTGTGTGTTCACAAAAACCTATAGCCATAGTCATCATAGCCAAAAACTGGAAATAACTCCGATGTCTGTCATTGACTGAATGGTTAAACAAATCCTAGGACATACATACTGTGGAATACTATTCAGCAGTAAAAGGGAACCAACTAATCACACATATGACAACCCGGCTAGGTCTTCATAGAATTTTGCTGAGTGAAAAAAGCCAATCCCGAAAGTTATATACTGTATGATTCCATTTATATAATATTCTTAAAAGGTTAAAATTATGCAAATGGAGAATAAGTGGTTGCCAGGAGTTAAGGAGAGGTGGGGGAAAGTGGAGGAAATGGATGCGGCTGTAAAAGGACACCTGGGGAGATCTTTGTGGTGATGAAAATGTTCTATATTTTTACTGTATCAATGTCAATATTCTGGTTGTGTGTTGTTCCATAGTTTTGCAAGATGTTATCACTGGGGAAAAACACTAGATGTCTCTGTACTATTTCTTACAACTACATGTGAATGTACAATTATCTCAGAATAAAATTTCCAGTTAATAAAAGGGAACAACATTGGATTTGTCAGTATTTCTTGGATATGACACCAAAGGCAACAAAGAAGAGACAAATTCGACTTAATGAACATTTTAAAATGTTGTGCATTAAAAGACACTGTCAAAAGAGTAAAAAGACAACCCAGAAATTGGGAGAAAATATTACAAATCATATATCTGATAAGGGAGGATTAATATCTAGAATATATAGAGAACTCCTAAAACTTAACAAAAAATAATAACCCAATTCAAAAATGGGCAAAAGACTTGAGCAGACATTCCTTCAAAGAAGATATACAAATGCCCAACAAGCACATGAAAAACTGTTTGACATTACTAATCATTAGAGAAATACAAATCAAAACTACAATGAGATACCACCTCACATCCATTAGGATGAGTACTATAAAAAAAAAAACTCAGAAAATAACAAAGATACGAAGTAATCAGGACCTTTGTGGATTGTTGGTAGGAAATGTACAATAGTATAGCTGCTATGAAAAACCGTATGTTGGTTCCTCAAAAAATTTAAAGTAAATTTATCATATGATCCAGCAATTTCACTTCTGGGTGTGTACCCAAAAGAATTGAAAGCAATGTCTCAAATTTGTACACCCATGATCACTGCAGCATTATTCAAAATAGCCAAAAGGTGGAAGCAATCCAAGTATCCATGGATGAACAAAATGTGGCATATTATACAATGGAATATTATTCAGCTCTAAACAGGAAGGAAATTCTGACATGCTACAAAACATGGGTAGCCTGAGGACATTATGCTAAATGAAATTTAGCCAGTCATGAAAAGACAAGTACTGAAGATTTCACTGATAGGAGGTATCTAACACAGTCAAATTCAGAGAGACAGAAAGTAGAATGGTGATTTCCAGGGACTGGGGGTCAGGAGGGGAATGGTGTGTTATTGTTTAATTAGAACAGAGTTCCAGTTTTGCAAAGAGTTTTGAAGATGGATGGTGGTGATGGTGACACAACAAAATTAATGTACATAACACTACTGAACCATACACTTAAAAATAGTTAAAATGGTAAGTTTTGTGTGTATTTACCACAATAAAAAATTTAAAAATAAAGGGAAGTCACAGGCTTATTAGTGTTTATTCATTGCCATCTAGACATGGAGGAAAAAGTATACTTGAAGGCACTTGGCTAAAACTGGGATATGTTATCAGGCTTTTCCAGAGGTGTGATGACCAGCCCCACCAAACTATCCCACTCGCCTTTGCTCTCAATGTATGCTCACCATGCAGTTTTTTTCGCTCTCTCTCTCTGTTCCTTCTTTATCTTTTTAAATAAAAATTGTATATACTTTAGGGGTACAACATGATTTGCTATACATATACACAGTGAAATGATTACTATAGTCAAGCTGATTAATATCCAGTATTCAATATAGTATTATTAACTGTAGTCATCAGGTTATACATTAGATTTCTAGATGTATTCATCCTATATACCTGCAACTCTGTACCCTTTGACCAACATCTCCCCATTTCTCTACTTCCTCACCCCTAATAACTACACTTCTCTGTTCTATGTATTTGGCTTTTTAAGATTCCACATATAAGTGAGATCAGTATTTTTCTGTGTCTGACTTATTTCATTTAGCATAACATCCTCCAGGTTCATCCATGTTGTCACAGATGGCAGGATCTTCTTGTTTCCTAAAGCTGAATAATATTCCACTATGTGTATATATCTATAGATATATCTCACAATTTCTTTGTCCATTCATCCATCAATGTACCCTTGGGTTGTTTCCATACCCTGGTTATTATGAATGATGCTGCAGTGAATTTGAGGATGCAGGTATCTCTTTGACATCCTGATTTCATGTCCTTTGGTTGTATATTCAGAAGAAGGATTGCAGGATCATATCTATTTTAGTTTTTTAAGAAAAACAGGAGAGAGGTTTTGCTATTGAGTTGTGAGTTCATATATATTTTAGATATATTTAGATATTTATCAGATCTGTGGTTTGCAAATGTTTTCTCCCAATCCTCAGGTCACCCTTTCATTTTGTGGATAGTCTCCTTTGCTGCGCAGATTTCCAGCTGCTGTAGTCCACCTGTTTACTTTTTCCCATGCAGCTTTCTGAGCTGAGTGGCACTGCAGGTGAGCTTTCCACAGGGAGGAGACTCTGCCTGTAGACCTGAGTGGCCCAGGCCTCATATCAGTTATGAGTCTCACTGTAAATGAACATACTGGGACATTCTGTATGTATGTAGCAGCCTCTTGGGGGAGAACTTGAACCTCCAATGTGCCCACTCCCTTCTGGGTGCCCTGAAAAGCCAGGGTCTGGCGCTGCCAGCTGAAGGCCACCACTCGGACTGTAGTGTCATCAGCCCAGTGCTGCTGCCCCTGCATTCTGTGTAGCCAGCCACCCTTGCTCCCTGCCTTTCTGTCCTGGGTTTTTGCCTTTAATTGATAAAATAATGTAAAATGTTGGCTCTGTGGGAGCACGGCAGCCTACATCTTTTATCCTAAAAACAGAGAAATCTGCCTTTGAGATAGTAACTCACAGCCTATGGCTTGCTTATTCACGATTGATTTGTGAATACTTTGCCATAGTTATAATTCTTTTCTGTTTTGAGTTACTTGGCAGTCAACATCATGTCTCACATAGACACCTGCACATATGATATATAAAAATGTATCTCCTTATTTATATATCTTTTCATTTTTTCACCTATGTCCTAACGTATAGAGACTCAGAGTCTGATAATGCTCAGCACTTGCCAATTAAGTATTGGCAATAATTCTTATCTTTCCAGGTCTATATATGTTACATTAAGTTCAAACCTGGCAACTCTCCTGCTTGACACCTACTGATGTATAAGTGACTCACACAGAAAGAGAGCGGTGGCACAGGCATTTAAACCTACCCTGCCCAGTAGCATGTGCTAAGCAGGCACTTCAATGCCTGGGGACTGACTCACAGACTGAAGCCTTCTGGGCTTTAGAATTTTCTTGCCCAGAAAACAGGATCAACACCACTGCCACCATGAATTATTCAACACCTGCCTGGGCTACTCCTTGGTGAACAACAAAATAATGGAAACTGACAAAATTGATTTGTGGTGAATTTTTATTGAAGCCAAGTTCATGGCAAGTGAGCAAGGGCAAGCAGGGCTCAGAGGAACTTGACCACAAGAACAGTCAGCCCACAATTCCCCTGGAACATCACTACCTGGCCAATAGCACAGCCAAGCCAGAGGACTTGCACAAGCCTCCTTTTCCTCTGAGGGTTTGGGGGAGTTGAATGCTGTCTCCCACTGAAAAAGCACAGTCACTTGGGCTCACCAAACCAGCGACTCAGCCAGAAGGATGGGCAAGACGAAGCATTTCACGAAGCATTTGAATTATTAGATAATTAGAAACTCAATATCCAAATCTCTAAACATAATTTCAGCTGCTTAGCAGAGTGCTAAGAAAGAAAGGCTTCAATTCAGCATATTTTGAATTTTGTATTAGGGCTTCACTAATTAAAAGGAAAAAAAGTATTGGCACCATGTCTAATCCTTCCATTAATCTTCCTCAACATATATTCTGCTGCTTGTTATTATATAATCATTAAATGTAAAATATTAAACTGGACATTTGACTTTATTGATCACTTTATGGGCTAAGGATACAGCAAGTAATTATCTGCCAAGAGAGATTCATTGATTAGGCTGTCATTGGAAGAGCTGAAATTGACACATAGTTGATTATTATTCTAGTGTACTGTTTTCATCAATTATTTTGTCTCTCTTTCTCTAGAGTTGTGTGTTTATAATTTTTTCTACTTAAAAATTCAAAGAGCACACTTTTTACCCTGAAACTAGATGGGTGGTTTTCTGTGTAAATCAGAAACTCTGCATTTAAGTATACAGACTTAGTTTTGTAGACTTGCACATTTTATCTATTTTAATACTAGGCAACTTTGGACTGGTATTTTCTCTCTCTACACCTCGGTTTTTCTACTTGAAAAATAATCTTAACTCTTCTGGATGTTTTTTCTCCCTTACTCTGCTTGTTCTTTCAGTATTTAAATTCAGTACAGTTTGCTAAAGAGGTGTGGGGGCTTTCCAGTATTTCCAGGCACTCTGCAAGATGCTGAGGATACCAAGACAGGTAAAACAGAGTCCCTGCCCTGAAGCAAGCTTACAGTCTAGTGTAGGAAACTGGCCTGCACCCAAATAAAGGACATGGAAGAGTCTAAGAAGATGGAGGCTGAGTGTGAGTGATAATAGAACTAAGCAGCCTTCTAGTTCATTCTGATGCAGGGTAAGATGTTTTTAAATCCTGTGCTGGCAACAGGGTCAAAGTCACCTACCATATTCTGGGCATGGTGAATGGGGAAAAAGTAGGGATTATTTTTGAATGCCCTTGTGGGACATGCAAGAAGGCTGTTCTTAGGGCTCACCTGTTTCAGAACTTAGCAGCTGACTTCATGGATGATCTCTAACACTACCAGAGTTTCATGAATTCCTTTCTTGGAACTCATTTGTAGAGAAGTCCTAATGTAGTGTTTTGCCTGACTCCCATTTGTTTAGGTCATGAATATACAGTTGAGCAATATAGCTTCTGACATATAGTTCTTTCCATTGTTAATTTTACACTCCATATGGGCAGGCACCATGACTTCAAGGATGCCCACTCTCACCATTATTATTCAACATAGTACTAGAAGTCCTTGCAACAGCAATCAAACAACAAAAAGGGATAAGAGGTATCCAAATTGGCAAAGAAGAAGTCAAACTGTCTCTCTTCACAGATAACATGATACTCTATATGGAAAACCCAAAAGACTCCACCCCCAAACTACTAGAAGTTATAGAGCAATTCAGTAATGTGGCGGGATACAAAATCAATGCTCAGAAATCAGTTGCATTTCTATACACGAACAATGAGACTGAAGAAAGAGAAATTAGGGAATCCATTCCATTTACAGTAGCACCAAAAATCATACATTATCTCGGAATTAACTTAACCAGAGACGTAAAGGATCTATATTCTAGAAACTACAACTCACTCTTGAAAGACATTGAAGAAGACACAAAAAGATGGAAAAATATTCCATGCTCATGGATCGGAAGAATTAACATAGTTAAAATGTCTATGCTACCCAGAGCAATCCACACTTTCAATGCCATCCCGATCAAAATACCAATGACATTTTTCAAAGAACTGGAACAAACAGCCCTTAAATTTGTGTGGAACCAGAAAAGGCCCCAAATTGCCAAGGACTTCAATTTTTTTAACTCTTTCTTCCCACCTCTTTGTGTTCCTGCATTTAGTAGGTATTTAATAAAAGATGATAAAAGCTTCTTGTGAGGTAGAGAGTAGTGGCCCACTTGAATGACCCAGCTTCCATGAAGCTGAGTTCTAAATTTCAATCAGAACAGTTTTGGCACATGGTAGATGTACTATTAAACTTCCCTTGAGTTTACCTGGGACAAAGCAGCTCAGGTCACCTTCAGTAATGGGGGCTTGATGGTTGATGACAGTAGTGAGTGAAACTGAAATCAGTTTCACTGAAGCATCTTTCCAGTGTTGACATGGGACACAGCATAGTGTTGTGGAAACAGCATTGTACACAAGTTAGGCCTCAGTGGGTTTTGGTCTTAGTGGCCCTAGGAAGTGACCTACCCTTTTTCAATGAAGTGGTTGGGCCAGATACTCAGGGAAGGTACTTCTTGTTCTGAAATTCTACCACTCTGAGTTGGGTAGACCAGTAGTTAGCATTCACAAGGGCAATTAAAACATAAGGCCATGGAGTCAAATTGTATTTTTCATGATCGCAATTTCAGGAATTCACAGACAACACAAGAGCTTAAATCTCTTTGTTCCTACCCAGCCCAATTCAACAGAGTTGGTGGCTTCTTGCTTCATTTATTTGGCAAAGGAAAGAAAATGATTTGCTATTAATTTGTCATGACTTAAGCTTTGGAAAGTACTTGTGAGTGGGAAACAATTCTTTTTTGGATTTTCAAACAGATCCATAGTATGTTTTCCTGTATCATTACAGAACTGTGGAGAGGATGTTTTGGACTAAAACTCCAGTATTTTTAAGGTAGATGGTCTCAACTTTTTCTTTCTTTCTTTTTCTTTCTTTCTTTCTTTCTTTTTTAAAGTCTACTTGAAACTGTGAACTATTTTCTAGAACAATGATGGAGCTCATAAATACAACATTCTGCCTACGATTTCAGGGTAGTGGAAGGGGTACAGATGGCTGTTTCCAGGTTAGGAATCTCTCCCCCAGGCCTCTTGTAGGACCAGGTTTTGCTCTAACATGAATACTTTTGTGCCACCTGCCAGCTGTGCCACCGCAAACTATTTGCTTAACCTTTTTGATCCCCTTTGGAAACAAAGGAATAATAACATCTACTTGCAATTGGTTGGGAGCATTAGCATTATTAGCTACTGTAGGTAAAGCACCTCGCACTGTGCCTGTTTGCTCACTACACGTTTTCTTCCCCTTTCTCATTTCTTTTCTTAATCTCTGTCAAACTCACAAAACTATGCTTACCTTTTGCATTTGGGAGTCCTACCTTTGTGTGTGTGTGTGTGTGTGTGTGTGTGTGTGTGTGTGTGTGTATTTTCCACGCTCCTCTTTACTACCACCCCCAACTTTCTACTTTAACTTACTATTTTTATTGTTCAATCTTATATAATACACTGGATTCCTTCCTTTTTGTTTTAAAATTTTCTACTATTTAGAAACAGCACCATTGTGTTTCTTTTGCCAAAATGGGGTTCATTTTTAATTCTCCAGATTTGCTACGTCTGAGGTAAAGCCTTAGTCACATTAGCATGGCCCGGAATTTCCCACTTTAAATCTTTCCTGGGGCTGAAAATTAATCTTTCCTTAGGCAGTACCTAAAGGGTATGTGTACTGAGTGATCTAACGATCAATTAAATACTGGCTGAGCTTCAGTAAAGAAACTATTTCTCTACACAAAAAGAGGCCATAGTAATGCAGGTAGAATCCAGGAAGGTTGCGTTAAGTTTGCCTGGGCTAGGAATGCTGGAATAACTAAGGGAGCTGCTGGGACCCAAACTGAGTGTGTGACCCTGGGCCTCCAGAGTGCAGGAGACAGAATGAAAACGAACACTTCCTGAGCAACAATTATGTGGCTGGTGGAAGTCAGAGGTTGCAGTATGGAAGCCTGGAGCCCACAGGTGTGGGATTTTCTCTGTGTTTTAATAAATCGTAGATCTGAGGAGGGCTAACAAAATGGTGGAGGAGCAGGAGACCTAAATTTCTTCTGGTCCCAGGAATTCAGATAGTTATCAAACCATTCTGAACACCTACAAACTCAACAGGAGATCGAAGAAAAGAATAGCAGCAACTCCTTGAACAGAAAAGTGACCACTTTCTGGAAGGTAGGACATGTGGAGAAGTGAATCTGAGGTGATGTACGGAACATAGACCTCGGAGGGAGGGAGCGTCCATGAGCTGGCTGCCGGCAAGTGATAGAGCAGCGTAGCACAAAATCGGAACTTCTAGAAGTCCACTCCAGTGAGGGACGTCGCTCAGGGGGCTAAGCAGGGGTGGAACCGTCGCTGGGACAGTGTGGTCTTAGGACCCTCAGGGTCACAGGAAGACGGCTGGGGGCGGGGGGTGCAACAGAGCTCCCAGGTATCGGAGCGGGGAAGCCGGCGGCAGAGTGAGCCCAGAAGTGGGCTCTCAGCTCAGGGTGGCCATAAACCATCATCTGCAGCACAGTCGTGCCACTGCTTTCCAAGCAGGGAACGACAATCAGCAGAACTGGGGAGACTCTCCTTCCTCCCCCCAGGAGCACGCCGCAGGAATCTACTGGGTTTGGAGACTCCAAATGGAGCCGTGTGCCAGAGGTAAGACACGCTGGGTCATAGGCCGGGTGAGCACAGAGTGCAGCCAGAGACCAGGGAGATGGGAGTGACTGACTGCTTTTCCCTGAGGGTGCACTGAGGAGTGGGGCCCCAAGCCCTAGGCTCCTCCGGGGCCGGGGATTGGGAGCTCGGGAGGCTGCTATTTTCATTCTCATCCTCTAAAGCTGTGCGGAAAGCCTTCAGGGAATGAAAGCCACATAGACCAAACCGGAGTAGATGACTTAGCCTGGCTCCTGGCAAGGGCAGTGCAACTCTGCCTGGGCAAAGACACTGGAGAATCAATACAACAGCTCCTCCCCCAGATCAGCAAGAACATTCAGCCAAGACCAAGTTTACCAATCAATAAGAACTGCAGAACTCCAGCGCTAGGGGAATACAGCACACAGGATTCATGGCTTTTTTCTCATGATTCTTCAGTCTTTCAAAGTTCATTTTTTAAAAATTCTCTTTATTTTTTTTCTATTTATTTTTTTTAATTAGTCTTCTTTCTTTTTTCAACCAACTTCTTATCAATTCCTTTTTAAAAATCTTTTTTAATGTTCATTTTTATGGTCATAATCCATCTCTACATTGTATTTAACCTTATTTTTTGTATATATGTAAGCTTTTCTTTCTCTAAAATCTTGGGATCCAGTTTCTTCTAACAGACCAAAATACACCCAAAATCGAGTTTGTGGCTCTGTTCTATTCACCAGCTCATATTCTTTTCTTTTCTCCCTGGGTTCAAGTCTCTTCTGATTTGTTTAGTGTATATTTTTGTGGCGTATTTGTTCCCCTTTTAGCATTTTGTTCTCTCGTTCATTTATTCTTCTTGGGACAAAATGACAAAACGGAAAAACTCACCTCAAAAAAAAAAAAAAAAGAACAAGAGGCAGTGCTGACTGCCAGGGACCTAATCAACATGGATATTAGTAAGATGTCAAAACTGGAGTTCAGAATGACGATTATAAAGATACTAGCTGGGCTTGAAAAAAGCGTAGATGATACTATAGAATCCCTTTCTGGAGAAATAAATTCTAACCAAGTAGAAATCAAAAAGGCTGTTAATGAGGTGCAACGAAAAATGGAGGCTCTAACTGCTAGGATAAATGAGGCAGAAGACAGAATTAGCAATACAGAAGACCAATGGTGGAGAATAAAGAAGCTGAGAAAAAGAGATAAACGACTACTGGTTCATGAAGGGAGAATTCGAGAGATAAGTGATACCATAAAGGGAAACAATATTAGAATAATTGGGATCCCAGAAGAAGAAAAAGAGAGGGACAAAGGGTATATTGGAGCAAATTATAGCAGAGAACTTCCATAATTTGGGGAAGAAAACAGGCATCAAAATCCAGGAGGCACAGAGAATCCCCCCTCAAAATCAATAAAAATAGGTCAATACCCCAACATCTATGGTAAAACTTACAAATCTCAGAGAAAATCCTGAAGGAAGCTTGGGACAAGAGATCTGTCACCTACAATAGTAGAAACATCAGACTGGCAGCAGACCTATCCACAGAGACCTGGAAGGCTAGCAAAGACTGGCATGATATATTCAGGGCACCAAACAAGAAAAATATGCAGCCAAGAATACTATATCCAGCTAGGCTCTCATTGAAAATAGAGGGAGAGATAAAAACCTTCCAAACAGAAACTAAAAGAATTTGTGATCACCAAACCAGCCCTACAAGAAATATTGAAAGGGGTCCTATAAGCAAAGAGAGAGCCTAAAAGTAACATAGACCAGAAAGGAACAGAGACAATATACAGTAACAGTCACCTTACAGGCAATACGATGGCACTAAATTCATATCTTTCAATAGTTACCCTGACTGTAAATGGGCTAAATGCCCCAATCAAAAGACACAGGGTATCAGATTGGATTTAAAAAAAAAAAAAAAGACCCATCAATATGCTGTCTGCCAGAGACTCATTTTAGACCCAAAAGACACCACCAGATTTAAAGTGAGAGGGTGGGGAGTAGGAGACCCCTTTTTCAGTCGGTCCCCTGAGTCGAGCTGAATAGGTACCAGACCAGCCTGAACATCCACGGAATCAGCCTGAGATGCAGGAAGATACATCTGGATCTCTACAAATGAACATCTCCAGCGCTGAGTATTGAGGTACGAAGCAGGGAGCCGTGAAACCGCACACAGATATCGGAAGATAAATGGAAGGGGGAGGGAGCTGCCTCGTTCGGGCGCGGGGAAGCGGTAGCCAGCTGCACAGGGGAGTGGGCGGACTCGCAGACTGGCACCCGCAAGAGAGCAGACTGAGACCGTGAGCCAGGAACGCGCGCGACCAGACTGAAACGGAGCTCCAGTGTGCTCACTGGAACCAGACTGAGACCGGGAGCTCCGGATCGCATGGGGGGGCGGCTGGCGCCTGGTGGTGGTAGAAACACAGAGGACAGAGACGCGCCCCTCTGTTCTGAGACAGAGGCTGAAATTCGGCCGCTGCTGCTCTGACTCTCAGAAGAGGCACAGCAAACCGCCAGGGAAAGCCGCCAGAGAAAAAAGCCTGGAAATACCAGCTCAGTGTGCCCATCCCCATCCCCCCTCGCAGGGGACTCTGCCCAAACAGGGTTGCCTGAGTATCGGAGCAGCAGGCCCCTCCCCCAGAAGGCAGGCTGAAATCAAGAAGCCCACATTCCTAATATCCTTATAAAACAAGGGCGCACGGCCTGGGTTCCGATCAATAATTTGGGCTCTGGACAACCCTGCAACCTCTCCTCATCAGAATGACGAGAAAGAGAAGTCCCCCCCAGCAAAGAAAAGACAATGAGTCTGTGGCCTTTGCCACAGAACTAATGGATATGGATATAACCAAATTATCAGAAATGGAATTCAGAGTAACAATGGTCAAGATGATGTGTAGACTTGAAAAAAGTATTAACGAAAATGTTAATGAGAATATAGAATCTCTAAGGGCGGAAATGAGAGCGAATTTGGCAGAAATTAAAAATTCTATGAGCCAAACGCAGTCAAAACTAGAGGCTCTGATGGCCAGGGTGAATGAGGCAGAAGAACAAATCGGCGAATTGGAGGATGGGTTAGTAGAAGAAAAATCTAAAATAGAATCTGGACTCAAAAAAATCCACGCACAGGAATGTAGGTTATGGGAGATTACTGACTCAATGAAATGTTCCAATGTCAGAATCATCAGCTGCCCGAGGGGGTGGAGAAAAACAGAGGTCTAGAAGAGATATTTGAACAAATTGTAGCTGAAAACTTCCCTAATCTAGCGAGGGAAACAAACATTCGTGTCCAAGAGGCAGAGAGGACCCCTCCCTACGCCACGTCACGTCATAGTGCA
>NW_024423564.1:29776204-30025487 GCF_017311325.1 Ursus maritimus
GCACTGGAAGAGATAATGCTAAGTGAAATAAGTCAAGCAGAGAAAGACAGTTATCATATGATTTCTCTCATCTATGGAACATAAGAACTAGGAAGATCGGTAGGGGAAGAAAGGGATAAAGAAAGGGGGGGTAATCAGAAGGGGGAATGAAGCATGAGAGACTATGGACTATGAGAAACAAACTGAGGGCCTCAGAGGGGAGGAGGGTGGGGGAATGGGATAGACTGGTGATGGGTAGTAAGGAGGGCACATATTGCATGGTGCACTGGGTGTTATACGCAACTAATGAATCATCGAACTTTACATCGGAAACCGGGGATGTACTGTATGGTGACTAATATAATATAATAAAAAAACATTAAAATAAAAAAATAAAGTGAGGGGGTGGAAAACCATTTATCATGCTAATAGACATCAAAAGAAACCTGGAACAGCCATCCTTATGTCAAACAAATTAGATTTTAAACCAAAAACTATAAGAGATGAAGAAGAACACTATATCATCCTTAAAGGGTCTATCCAACAAGAAGATCTAACAATTATAAATATTTATGCCCCTATCATGGGAGCTGCCATTATAAGCCAATTAATAACAAAATCAAAGAAATACATGGACAATAATACAATAATAGTAGGGGACTTTAACACCCCCCTCACTGAAATGGACAAATCATCTAAACAAAAGATCAATAAGGAAATAAGGGCTTTAAATGACACACTGGACCAGATGGACTTCACAGATATATTCAGAACATTCCATCCCAAAGCAACAGAATACACATGTCTCTCTAGTGCACATGGAACATTCTCCAGAATAGATCACATCCTGGGTCACAAATCAGGTCTCAACCAGTACCAAAAGATTGGGATCATTCCCTGCATATTTTCAGACTACAATGCTTTGAAACTCGAACTCAAGCACAAGAGGAAAGTTGGAAAGAACTCAAATACAGGGAGGCTAAAGAACATCCTACTAAAGAATGAATGGGTCAACCAGGAAATTAAAGAAGAATTTAAAAAATTCATGGAAACAAATGAAAATTAAAACACAACTGTTCAAAATCTTTGGGATGCAGCAAAAACAGTCCTAGGAGGAAATAATATAGCAATACAAACCTTTCTCAAGAAATAAGAAAGGTCTCAAATACACAACCTATCCCTACATCTAAATGAGCTGGAGAAAGAACAGCAAATAAAGCCTAAACCCAGCAGGAGAAGAGAAATAATAAAGATAAGAGCAGGAATCAATGAAATAGAAACCAAAAGAACAGTAGAACAGATCAACAAAACTAAGAGCTAGTTCTTTGAAAGAATTAATAAGACTGATAAACCCCTGGCCAGACTTATCAAAAAGAAAAGAGAAAGGACCCAAATAAATAAAATCATGAATGAAAAAGGAGAGATACAACTGACACCAAAGAAATACGAAAAATTATAAGAACATATTATGAGCAACTATATGCCAACAAATTAGACAATCTGGAAGAAATGGATGCATTCCTAGAGATGTATAAACTACCAAAACTGAACCAGAAAGAAATAGAAAGCCTGAACAGACCCATAACCAACAAGGAAATTGAATCAATAATCAAAAATCTCCCAACAAACAAAAGCCCAGGGCCAAATGGCTTCCCAGGGGAATTCTACCAAATATTTAAAGAAGAGTTAATACCTATTCTTCTGTAACTGTTCCAGAAAATAGAAATGGAAGGAAAATTTCCAACTCATTTTATGAGGCCAGCATTACCTTGATCCCAAAACCAGACAAAGACCCCATCAAAAAGGAGAATTACAGACCAATATCCCTGATGAACATGGATGCAAAAATTCTCACCAAGATCCTAGCCAATAGGATCCAACAGTACATTAAAAGGATTATTCACCATGACCAAGTGGGATTTATTCCTGGGCTGCAAGCATGGCTCAACATCTGCAAATCAATGGATGTGATACACTATTAATAAAGGAAAGAACAAGAACCATATGATACTCTCAGTAGATGCAGAAAAAGCATTTGACAAAGTACAGCATCCTTTCTTGATTAAAATTCTTCACAGCAGAGGGATAGAGGGTACATACCTCAATATCATAACAGCCATCTATGAAAAACACACAGCAAATATCATTCTCAATGGGAAAAAACTGAGAGCTTTTTCTCTAAGGTCAGGAACATGGCAGGGATGTCCACTATCACCAGTGCTGTTCAACACAGTACTAGAAATCCTAGCCTCAGCAATCAGACAACAAAAAGAAATAAAAGGCATCCGAATCAGCAAAGAAGAAGTCAAACTCTCTAGGAAACAAACTGAGGGTTTCAGAGGGGAGGGGGCTGGGGGGATGGGCTAGTCTGGTGATGGGTATTAAGGAGGGCACATATTGCATGGAGCACTGGGTGTTAATACGTAAACAATGAATCGTGGAACACTACATCAAAACCTAATGATGTCCTGTATGGTGACTAACATAACATAATAAAAAATTTAAAAAAAAGTCAGACCTCTCACTGTTTGCAGATTATATGATACTTATGTGGAAAACCCAAAAGACTCCACCCCAAAACTGCTAGAACTCATACAGGAATTCTGTAAAGTGGCAGGATATAAAAATCAATGCACAGAAATCAGTTGCATTTCTATACACCAACAACAAGACAGAAGAAAGAGAAATTAAGGAGTCGATCCCATTTACAATTGCATCCAAAACAATAAGATACCTAGGAATAAATCTAACCAAAGAGGCAAGGAATCTGTACTCAGAAAACTATAGAATACTCATGAAAGAAATTGAGGAAGACACAAAGAAATGGAAAAACATTCCATGCTCATGGATTGGAAGAAAAAATATTGTCTAGAAAAAAATGTCTATGCTACCTAGAGCAATCTACACATTTAATGCAATCCCTATCAAAATACCAACAACTTTTTTTCACAGAAATGGAACAAATAATCCTAAAATTTGTATGGAACCCGAAAAGACCCCGAATAGCCAGAGGAATGTTGAAAAAGAAAACCAGAGTTGGTGGCATCACAATTCTGGACTTCAAGCTCTAATACAAAGCTGTAATCATCAAGACAGTATGGTACTGGCACAAAAACAGACACATAGATCAATGGAACAGAATAGAGAACTCAGAAATGGACCCTCAACTCTATGGTCAACTAATCTTTGACAAAGCAGGAAAGAATGTCCAGTGGAAAAAAAAGACAGTCTCTTCAACAAATAGTGCTGGGAAAATTGGACAACCACATGCAGAAGAATGAAACTGGACCATTTCCTTATACCACACACAAAATTAGACTCAGAATGGATGAAAGACCTAAATGTGAGACAAGAATCCATCAAAATCCTTAAGAACACAGGCAGCAACCACTTCAACCTCAGCCACAGTAACTTCTTCCTAGACACATCGCCAAAGGCAAGGGAAGCAAGGGCAAAAATGAACTATTGGGACTTCATCAAGATAAGAAGCTTTTGCACAGCAAAGGAAACCATCAACAAAACTAAAAGACAACCGACAGAATGAGAGAAGATATTTGCAAATGTCTTATCAGATAAAGGGCTAGTATCCAAAATCTATAAAAAACTTATCAAACTCAACACCCAAAGAATAATCCAATCAAGAAATGGGCAGAAGACATGAACAGACATTTCTGCAAAGAAGACAGCCAAATGGCCAACAGACACATGAAAAAATGCTCAACATCACTCAGCATCAGGGAAATACAAATCAAAACCACAATGAGAGATCACCTCACACCAGTCAGAATGGCTAAAATTAACAAGTCAGGAAACGACAGATGTTGGGGAGGATGTGGAGATAGGGAAACCCTCCTACGCTGTTGGTGGGAATGAAAGTTGGTGCAGCCACTCTGGAAAACAGTGTGGAGGTTCCTTCAAAAGTTGAAAATAGAGCTACCCTATGACCCAGCAATTGCATTAGTGGGTATTTACCTCAAAGATACAAATGTAGTGATCTGAAAGGGCATGTGCACCCCAATGTTTATAGCAGCAATGTCCACAATAGCCAAACTATGGAAAAGCGTAGATGTCAATCAACAGATGAATGGATAAAGAAGATGTATATATATACAATGGAGTATTATGCAGCCATCAAAACAATGAAATCTTGCCATTTGCAACGACATGGATGGAACTAAAGGGTATTATGCTAAGTAAAGTAAGTCAATCAGAGAAAGACAATTATCATATCTCACTGATATGTGGACTTTGAGAAACAAGGCAGAGGATCATAGGGGAAGAGAGGAAAAAATGAAACAAGATGAAACCAGAGAAGAAGACAAACCATAAGAGACTCTTAATCTCAGGAAACAAACAGGGTTGCTGGAGTGGAGGGGGGTAGGAGGGATGGGGTGGCTGGGTGATGGACATTGGGGAGGGTATGTGCTATGGTCAGCACTGTGAATTGTGTAAGACTGATGAATCACTGTACTCCTGAAAAAAATAATACATTATATTTGTATTTATACAAAATAATACATTTGTTAATAAAAAAATCATAGATCCGTATTTAAACTAGGTTATGGGCATTAAGGAGGGCACATGATATGATGAGCACTGAGTATTATAAGCAACTAATGAATCATTGAACAGTGCATCAGAAACAAATGATGTACTATATGTTGGCTAATTGAATTTAAATTAGAAAAATAAATAAAAGCAGGAATATCGTATGTATATACATCACATACACACATACAAGGATCTTGTGACTTCTGAAAATCAGAATATTTGGCAACACTGGGCTCAAATTCTTACATGGCAACAAGTTAGAGGAAACTGGGAGACACTATCATTAGAGAGGTACAAGCTCTCAATTCACAATTTTTACCAATCACTTAAGGTATGTTTGTGTTCATTTTGCACCCGGTCCTCTTGCCTCTCATTTACTTACTTTTTGGTAAACCACTGAAAATCTGACTCTCTCTCTTTCCCTATATATATTGTGTGTATGTATATGTGTGTGTATATATAGTATATGATATATATGTATGTGTGTATATGTGAGTAATAAATAAGACTATATATGTGTGTGCACATGCAAGCTGGTGCAGCCACTTGCCATATATATATGTTTAATTTCTTTGATGCAGATGGTGTTGGCTCTGTTACAGACAAGAAAATGTGAAGATCTTCAACTGACTTAGGGCATAACTGAGAGGAGACAGAAAAGAGTGTTACATGTCACCTGAACTTGCCTATCTAAAGTAGCCCTAAAGGAGTAGTTCTGAACCACTGACAATTTTGGTCTCCAGAGAATATTTGCCAATATGTGGAGATATTTTTGGGGTTATCACACATGAAAGCCAGCTAGTGGAGGGAGGCCAAAGATGATGCTAAACACCCTACGGTGTATAGAAAGGCCCACTCACTAAAACAACTATTTGGTCCAACATGTAAAATCATCATAGTGCCAAAGTTTGAGAAACCCTGCCCTAGAGGGCTTTGACCAAGCTTATAAAAGCATCTCTCTCTAGAGGGCCTTGTCATTGTCTTGGGAAAAACAAGAGGTTCCTGTCACCATCGGTAGCAGCAAAGGAGAAGCTTTGAGCTGTCAAAATTTCCCTTCACTGAGTCCCTCTCTCCCACCCCAGAGAATCCAATTAACATTTTAGGAGGTGGGAGACAAACCAGAACTGAAAGAATATACTACCAACAGATCCTCACTATAGGAATTCTCAAAGACTCTTGGAAGTACTTTGGGAAGAAGGAAAATGATTCCAAAAGGAAATTCTGGAATGCCAAAAGAAATGGTAGGAACATTCAAAAGGTGAACAATACATACAACAGTAATGATGATGTCCATTTTAGGAAGTTAAATAAGTTTGAAGAAAATTCCTAGACAACAGTAGCATATAAATGGGACATGGAAGCAAAATATAAAAATTCTAAATTCCTTATATTGTTTGAGCCAAAGATAAAGCTAGGGATTGAAATTATAAATTCATTAAGATACATAAGCATATTAAAATTTTAGGGTAATAACTGAGAGAATAAAAATATATAACTTGAAAATTAATGAAACAAAAAATTCAATGGGGAGGGGATCTCAATCCATAAGAATGGGAGAAAAAGGAAAATTTAAAACAGAGCAAGACAAAACAAATCACAATATAAGGTGGTAAAATCCAAATATATGAGTAATCATGATATATGTAAATAGACTGGAAATTAAGTTTAAAGTTAAATTATCAGACTAGATAAAACATACAAATCCAAACTGTACAGGTGCTATATACAAGGAACACATTATAACATAAACAATTAGAAAAAAATTTTAAGTGAATAAAGATAGAATAAGCAGAAGAAAGTTGATGTAGCTATATTAATACCAGACAACATAGACTTGAAGGTAATAGCATACTATAGATATGGATGATTACTATATGTTGTTTAGATTTACCAGGAAGACACAACAATTCTAATTTCTGTGTACCTAACAAAGGTAGCTTCAAAATGTTTAAAGTAAAACTTGATAGAACAATGAGGAGAAATTGATAAATCTGTCATCTTGGTGGGCGATTTTGTCACCATTGATAGATCAGCCAAGGAATCAGTAATGATACAGAGTATTTGAACAACATAAGCAACGAGTTTAATCATACATATAAAACAGTGCTTCTGACAGCTGGAATACATAGCCTTTTTGAGCACACAAGGAATATTTATAAAAGTTGGCGAGACCTAATGTGAATTTCAACAAGTTAAAATAAAAACTGGTATCAACTGGTATCACACAGCCCACAATACAATTAGATCAGATATTTTTATAGCAATAATACAAATTCCTGAAAATTAAAAATTACACTTCTATTTACCTCATGAACGAAAGAAGAAACTAAATGGAAATCAGATGATACTTACTTAACAGCTTTAAAAATGCTACACTTCAAAATTAGTGAGAGGCAGCTAACATGATACTTGGAGGAAATTTGTATCTGGAATGCTTATATTATGGTTTCAAAAATGGTTGAAAAAATAAGCCATGAACAGAAATGTTTGGAGGAAAAAACACAACAGAATAAGCCAATGTAAAAATGACTCATTGGTTCAGCATTGAGAGCAAAGGCAAGAATATTCTTTATGTCAATGGAGAAGCTCTTCCACTGACATATGGAAATATTCCAGAGATTTGGGTAACCTGCTTTGGCTTAGATCACGTTCAATCACTCTGTGTATTAGCCCATTGGACACTGTCATCAATGTGTGGCCTTGTGTATGTGTGTGGGAGATTATTTAAAGTTCTTAATTTTACCATCTGAGAGAAACAATCATATTTCTGAATGAGATTTCTATTTAGGCATCTCAATGGTAAAAAAAAAATATGGAATTGTGAATTTAAAATCCTTTGCTTGTATTTACAGTATTGAGTTAATTTACAGCTTTTTTATGAGACTCATTTATGAAATTCAAACCCTTGTTCTCATTCACTGACAGGCTCAAATGACCTGTCAGAAGACAAAATGGTTTCTTGGTAAAATAGATTTGATAATGAAAGAATTTTTTAAACCTCTAAATTAATTATTAATTTACTGACTATTCCAAGCTGTGGAAAGCAGGAAAATCTATCTGTAACTAAGAAATGTTTCTCTACTCAGATTGTATTTGCCATGATACATCAAATGGTCAATATAAACTGAGCATCTTTAACATACTTATATTCTGTCACATGTGTATTATTTGTTACACATCAAAAATAAATGCTTGACAAAATAAGACATATTGTGAAAGAGTAACTGTTTACAGCTGACCATAAGTGTTAAATTTTTCTTTAACTGGTGATTTTTTTTCTTGTTAAAATATTCATAAACCCAGGGAAGCTTTACTATTTCCTACATTCCTAACCCCAAATTCACGAGTACATTGCTAGTATTGGACTAGAATTTGCATTTATACTATTTTGAAAAGGGTTTGCTAAGTTGTTTTATAGTATAAATAGATTATTGGGCTGTAAGTTAATATATTTTTAAGAAATCAATATAAATTATATGGCACTAATAACATTTAGACCAGTAAGTAATATGGTTATTATTATATGTATCATCGATTTATGACTACAGAAGCAGGATTTAAATCCTTCCATTCATTCATCCAGGCATTCATTTATCAGAAGTGGGTCAGAAACTTGACCAGGTACAAATGACAATTTTACCAAATTTTCACTGTTACCTTAGACTATAACAAACACTTTTCTCACAAGTATTTTCATGGCATCTTGACCAAACATTAGGTTAAGATCAGTGTTTCCACAGTGGCTGTGGACCTCATGCAACAGAATTATTTGAGGTCTCTGTTAAAATGCCGATTCCTGGGCCAGCTCCTCTATTAAAATAGGTCTATTAGTGGTCCATAGAAATTTAGTTTAATGGGTTCTCCAGATGATTCTTAAAGATCTCAAGTTTGAGATAATTTCTGGGTAAGATGGCAGAGTAGGAGGATCTTAGGCTTACCTCATCCCACACCAGTATAAACAACCCAGAAAATGACCTGAAGACTGGCAGAAGAGACCCTCCACAGAAAAATGTAAAGAGGTCACATCAAAGAGGGTAGGAAGGGCAGATATGCAGTCAGGAGCCAACCTGACCCGTCGGACTGTCTGTGAGAGGGAAGAATGCCATGGATGCAGAGACAGGAGAGGAGAAGACTCCACACCAGGTATACCAGATACACCAGATACAAGGCTTAACTTCTCGACTTCTTAAAATCACTGGGGCTTAATACCTAGAACTTTAAAAAACAGTGGGCTCAGCTCTGGGAGAGCCAGGGTGAGAGGAAACTGAGCTCCTGCCCTTGAAGACACAGCACAAAAAACAGCCCCACTGAGCTACAGCACAGAAGCAGCAGAAAAATGTCTGGAGTATATGGGAAGGATATTTATTTACTAATCTCAGCTCTTGCTGGAGGGGCAGGAATCTTTGGAAGACTTCTCTAAGAACAAAAGAGCTGGAGGGCACCACTTCCTTTCCCCAGCCCCAGCCTAGATACATGGACATCTGCAGCAACCAGTCCAGCAAGAGCATTCTCCACCTAACTTGCTAACAGCACCCCCACCCCAAGTGTTTCCCTGTGGACCTCCCCCTCCAGCCTGGTGCTGACCACTCTCCAAAGCAGCTCCAGGTCTCCTCCCACAGTAGACCAGTGCAAACCTTTCTAATACCAGGCACCCCACCACCATGTTCTCCTGTGGACCTGCCCTTCCAACAAGCTCTCAGTAGGAGTCCATCCAAGGCAATGCCACAAGCATGGTAGTGTTCAAGCATCCCCAACAGGGGTCAGCATCACCCCTAAAATGACTCCTACCCTGGGGAAAGAGGAAGAAAACCACATATGCCAGTATGACAGTCCCAACAGTGGACTGGAGACAGACATCTGGTCTGACTGCAGGCCCCAGCCACCAATGAAAGCTTTTTAGGGGATGACAGGAGGAGAGCACCCTGCAGTTCAGTGCTACCACAACTCTGACAAATAGCTGGTCTAACCCAACTCAAGCCCAAGGTGGCCTAGACTAACCCACTAACAACACAGGTACCAAATCCTGCCCACAACAGGCAAAGAGAGCCATTGCAGATAAGTGGACTGAAGGCAAATGTCACTTAGCCATAACTATAGGCCTCATACAATGCACATAGGAGACACCCCTGAAATGCCAGTTTCTGGTGATCAAGGGACATTGCACAGCAGAACACAATAGACCTCTTCTTCATAAGGCTAGTACTTTCAAGAGCAGGAGATGTAGCTGACCTTTCTAATACCAAAGAGACACAGAGAGTTACACAACATGATAAGACAGAGGAATATGTCCAAATGAAAGAACAGGATGAAATCACAGTGAGAGAGAGAAATGAAACAAACATAAGTAATATGCCTGATAGAGAGTTTAAGGTAATGATCATAAAGATACTCATTGGACTTGAGAAAGAGTGCAGGACCTCCGTGGGACCCTCAACAAAGACATAGAAAACATTAAAAAGAACCAATGAGAGAAGAAGAACTCAGTAATTGAAATTAAAAATACACTAGAGGGATAGGTGCCTGGGTGGCTCAGTTGGTTAAGCATCTGCCTTCCACTCAGGTTATGATCCTGGGGTCCTGGGATTGAGCCCTGCATCAGGCTCCTTGCTCAGCAGGGAGCCTACTTCTCCCTCTCCCTACCGCTCCACGTGCATGTGCTTTCTCTCTTGCTATCTCTCTCTCTCTCTGTCCAGTGAATGAATAAAATCTTTAAATATATATATTAGAGGGAATAAATAAAATAGAGGAAGAAGAATGGATCAGCAACCTGGAAGACAGAGTAATGGAAAATAAGATGAATAAGAGAGAGAAAAAAGACTAATAAAAATGAAAAAAGACTTAGGGAACTTGGTGACACCATCAAGTGTAATAATATTTGCATTATAAGGATTCCTGAAGGAAAACAGAAAAAAGAGGGCAGAAAATATATTTGAAGAAATGGTAGCTGAAATCCAGATCCAGGAGGCATAGAAAGCCCCCAGTAAAATCAACCAAGAGAGATCCACACCAAGACATACAGTAATTATAATGGCAAAAAGTAGTGATAAAGAAAGAATTTTAAAAGCAACAAAACAGTTACATGTAAGAGAAAGGCCATAAGGCTACTAGCTGATTTTTCAGCAGAAATTTTGCAGGCCAGAAGATAGTAGCATGATATATTCAAAGTGATGAAAGGAAAAACAAAACAAAACAAAACAAAACCTGTAACCAAGAATATCCAGCAAGGTTATCATTCAGAATAGGAGCGATAGTTTCCCAGACAAAAAAAAGTTAAAGAAATTCATCACCACTAAATAAGCCTTATACGGGATGTTAAAGGGGATCTTTGAGTGGACAGGAAAGACCATAGGCAGAAGAAAAGTAGGAAGTACAAAAGCTTCAGTATATCTATAAAAATCAGTCAACTATTCACAAAATAAAAGGATGTAAAGTAGGATACCATCTACCTAAAATGTTGGGGAGAAAGGAGTAAAAATTGAAAGAATGGAAAAGCACTTATCATGCAAACAGATGTCAAAAGAAAGTCGGGGTAGCTATACATATACTGGACTAAATAGACTTTAAAACAAAGACTATAACAAGAGACAAAGAAGGAAACTATATAATCATTAGGGGGACAATACAACAAGAAGATACAATAATTGTAAATATTCATGCACCCAACATGGAAGCACCCAATACATAAAACAGTTAATAACAACATAAGAGAAATAATTGACAGTAATACAATAATAGTAGGGGACTTAACACCCCATTTACATCAATGAATAGATCATCCAAATAGAAAATCAACAAGGACACAATGGCTTCGAATGACACATTGTACCAGAAGAATCTAATGGATATATTCAGAGTATTCCTTTCTAAAACAGCAGAATACACATTCTTTTCAAGTGCATGTGAAATATTCTCCAGCATAGATAACATGTTAGGCCACAAAACAAGTCTCAACATATTCAAATGCATTTTTTCCAATCACAACGCTATGAAACTAGAAATCAACCACAAGAAGAAAATCTGGAAGGAACACAATTACACAGAGGTTAAATAATATGCTACTACACAATGAATGGGTCAACCAAGAAATCAGAGAGAAAATACATGGAGACAAATGGAAATGAAAACACAACAGTTCAAAAATCTTTGGGATGCAGCTAAAGCTGTTCTAAGAGGGAATTTTCTAGCAATACAGACCTGCCTCAAGAAGCAAGAAAAATCTCAATAAACAACCCAATCTTACACATAAAGGAGCTAGAAAAAGAAGAATGAACAAAACCCAAAACCAGTAGAAGGAAGGAAATAATAAAAACTAGAGCAGAAATAAAAGAAATAGAAACCAAAGAACTCCACAATAGAACAGATCAATGAAGCCAGGAGCTGTTTTTTTTCAAAAGATCAACAAAATTGATAAACCTCTAGCCAGGCACATCAAAAAGAGAGAGAGGATTCAAAATCAGAAATGAAAGAGGAGAAAGAACAACTGACACCACAGAAATACAAAGGATTGTAAGAGAATCTTGTGAAAAATTATATGCCAACAAATTAGAAGAAATCAGTAAATTCCTAGAAACATATAACCTCCCAAAACTAAATCAGGAAGAAACAGAAAATCTGAACAGACTGAAAACCAACAATGAAATTGAATCAATAATAAAAAAATGCACAATAAACAAAAGTCCAGGACCAGATGGCTTCACAGGTGAATTATACCAAAACACATGAAGAAGAATTCTACCAAACACATGAATACCTATTTTCCTCAAACTTTCAAGAGGAAGGAAAACTTCCAGATTCATTCTATGAAGTCAGCATTACCCAGATATCAATACCACTAAAAAAAAAGAAAAGTAAAGAAAATCACAGGCCAATGTCTCTGATGAACATAGACACAAGCCTCAGAAGAATATTAGCAAACCCAGTCCAACAATACATTAAAAAACCATTCACCATAATGAAGTGGTATTTATTCTTGAAATTTATTCAAGGGTGTTTCAATATTTGCAAATCAATGTAATATATAAACAAGAGAAAGGATAAAAACCATATGATCATTTCAATAGATGCAGAAAATGCATTTGACAAAGTACACACAACATCCATTCATGATAAAAACCCTTACCAAGTTGACTTAGAGGGAACATACCTCAGTATAAGAAAGGCCACATATGAAAAACCCCTGGCTAACATCATACTCAATGGTAAAACAAAAAACAAAAAACAAACAAAAAAACCTGAGAGATTTTCCCCTAAGGTCAGGAAAAAGACAAGGATGTCCAGTCTCACCACTTTTATTCAGCATAGTACCGGAAGTGCTAGCCACAGCAGTCAGACAAGAGGAAGGAATAAAAGGCATCCAAATTAGCAAGGAAGAAGAAAAATTTTCACTATTTGCAGATCAAAAGAAGTCCTCAAGACTCCACCAAAAAACTACTGGAACTGGTAATTGAGTTCAGTAAGGTCACAGGATGCAAAGTCAATATACAGAAATCCATTTGAACAGACAACTGCACTTCTCCAAAGATACACAGTTTGCAAATGAGCCCATGAAAAGATGCTCAATATCAGGATTCACTAGAGAAATGTACACTATTACCTTGGTATTTTAAGCTACATCTATGAGGACGACTAAAAAGACTGACCATACCAAGTTCTGGTGAGGAATGTGGAGGAACTGTAACCTTCATGCATTGCTAATAGGAATATAAAATAGTGCAACCATTTTGGAAAGCAGTTAAGCAGTTTCTTAAAAAGTTACGTAGACCTACCATATGATGCATCCATTATGCTCCTAGATATGTACTCAAGAGAAATAAAATCCTATGTCCACAAAAATCTTATACACAAATGTACATAGTAGCTTCATTTGCAACCATCAAAAAACCGTACACAACCCAAATGTCTATCAACAGGTGAACGGACAAATGATATTATTGTCATATAATGAGTCCTACCCAGTTGTAAAAAGGAATGAACTACTGATATACACAACATGTATGAATCTCCACACAATTATACTGAGTGAAAGAATCCAGGGAAAAAAAGAATGCATTCTGTATGATCCCATTTTTAAAAAATTCTGGAAAATACAAACTAATTCAAAGTGACAGAAAGCAGGTCAGTTGTTGCTTGAGGGACCAGGGCAGAATGAGGGGGGAGCAGGAGGGAGGAAGTACAAGGGAAACAAGTAAACATTTGGAAGTGATTAATGTGTTCATTATCTTGATTCCAGTGATGGTTTCACAGGTATATACATATGTCAAAACATCAAATTATGCACTTTTAATATGTGAAGTTGTGTATCAATTATAACTCAGTAAAGCTGTTAAAATAATTTAAATGGTGGGAAGAGAGCAGTGATAAATCAGGCTAAGTGATTACTATTAATAACCCCTGGGACCTGAAATAAGATTAGAAACGAACCATTTTGTTGCTCATGTCAAGTGGTGCTGTTTCAGTCCTAACATTTTAAAAAATAGTAATCAAGGGCTGGGGCTGTCCTCTGATTCTACTGCTATCTGAACATTGGACATCTAGTACTTTGTAACAGTAAAAAGTTTTAAAGACTGGGGGCGCCTGGGTGGCTCAGTTGGTTAAGCATCTGCCTTTAGCTCAGGTCATAATCTCAGGGTCCTGGGATTGAGCCCCATGTTGGGCCCTCTGGTCAGAGGGGAGTCTGCTTCTCCCTCTCACTCTCCCTTTATGCTCTCCCTCTCTTTCTCATTCAAATAAAATAAAAAAAGTTCTGAAGACTCTATGTTTGTTGTGCTGATCAAATAAGTTATCTAGAGGCCTTCCACCTCTTCTCTCTCAGGCTGGGTGTTCTCAGCCAGGTACAAAAGAATAAATGTGAGACTATCCTTACCTGGGACACTCGAGGAAAGCTAAAATGTTCTCAAATGTTTTCAGAGTCTCAAAGTCTAGTTAAGCTCTGAAAATAACCAAGGTTGTGCTGGAGCATTAAAGCAAGCTATCTGACATATGGTAACGCCGCTACGGATTGTTCTTGACTGCTGGCCTCATGAACACACTCTAAATGGGAGCACGAGGTTTCTCTTAGAACGGCCTCCTACTCTTCGTGGCTCTCTCTGCCGTTAAACATAGTCAGAGGGTTGGTTTGCCAGAGAGCAATCCACTGTGTCCCCAAAGTCCAGGGACCTAGAACAAGCTCTCCAAGTGGCCCCCAACACTCTGGCATTCCAACAGTCAGACTTTTTCTCCTCCTGTCTTCCACTTCAGACTTTTATATTGTCAACGTTTGCAGTGAGCAAAGGTTTGCGAAGCTAGTTTTCTGGGAGGCTGCATCCATGGTCTAGCCCCTTGCTTTGGCACCTAGTGCTGTGTTCTCAGCCTCTATCCCTGGGTCTTTAGCTGACGCTGAATCAGAAAGCATTCCTATTAATATTCTCTTAGAGAATTACAGATTGTTGACATTTTATAGCAGGAAACAACCAAGAAGATCATGTAATTCAGGTGGAAAACAGGTTTTACCTCTCACTCTAAATTCAGATGGTTGGTAGTGACTGCCCAGAATGAGAATGAGTAATGAGGCTCAGGATCAAGTTCAAGAACCCTGTCCGAGAACCTTGGCTGAGGCTGGCCACGGCTGAGGGACAGGGTAGTGATAGCTGTATGCTGCGTGTCTGCCACGTTCCAGTCATTTTCAGGATGAGGAGTACATAGAAGAGGACAATTAGAGGTTTCTGCCACACATTCGATGGCTGTGATTATGTGCAAAATAAGGCTTACACCTTTTGAAAGATCAAGACTATGAAATTCGGCTCTGGTGTGCAGGCACAACCTTATCTTGTGCTACCTCCCTGGCCCTCTATATATTTTGAGATTAGAGACAATGGACCACTTGTCTTTTCTTAAACTGACAATGAGCTTCTATCTCTCTGTGATTTTGCTGAACATTCTTAGAGGCTGTTCCCTCCACTTAGAGTAGTCTGCTCCCCAAATCCTCCTACTAAAATGCCAGGTGTTTCATGAACCTCCCCTGCCCCAAGCCTCACAGCTTCCTCCCTTCTCTCTCCCCCTCGATCATGCTTCTGCTATGGCACAAACTCATCTGCCAGCTCCTCCGGGGAGAGATGTTCATGTGTTTGCAATGCCCTCTGTGACAGAGATGGCCACATCTCTCCCCATACCACTTCTCTGCTTCCTCTTTAATGGTAAAATTCCCACTCTTTAGCTTACAATGTTAGTGCTAGAATAAAAAGATTTCCACGTCTCTCCTTTAGCTAGGTGTGGCCACATGACTGAGTTCTGCCCATGTGACAGAAGCAGATGCCCCATAGGCAACCTCTAGGAACTACCCTTAGAGGGAAGGCTTATGCTCTTTTTCTTGCCTTCCTCTTCCCCTCCCTCTGGAATGCAGTTGTGGCACTAGAGGTGTAAGCAGACGTCTGAGACCACAAGAAGGAAACCATGTGTTGATGATAGTGGAGTAACTTGATAGAGACACAAGTCGAGGCCTGAACTGGTTACCTCCTGACTTTGTTTACCTAAGGGAAAATAAACTTAGTCTCCTGCTCAAGCCATGACTTTGAGGTAAATGGGACTATTACACTTCTCCCTCCTCCCCACTGCACCCCACTCCACACACTAGGCCATAAGCTCTTTGAAGAAGTATATTCCAGCAGGTATTTGCAAACCCCAAAATCTACAACAACCAGGCAGCTAGCATTAATGTGTGAATGGTTGGGGCCTGGGAAGGACCAAGCAGCAATGAGCGTCAGGGCAAATGGAGTCTCTACAAACAAAACACAATGCTGTCTGATGTCTTCCACTTGTTCGGTGGACTACTAGCTTTTCTGGAAAGACGTTTTTTCCCTTGATGTGATAGTTCCTTTTTTGAACATCCGCACCACTATATTTTAATGGTATTTTAACCTCTCCCTACCCTTTATTATGTTGGCTTAAAAGCTCACCTCATACTCGTAACTATTTTTTCAACTCTTTGAGGTCAAGGGTCACTTTTTATGGATCTTTGTGTCCTCCGGAGTGCCTCAGGTGCTGGTCGGCATTGCTAGATTGCTTCTGCGCTGACAGAGGTAAGGAATGGCTCAAAAAACATGCTCAAAAAAATGACTTCAAATCCATATTCATTTTTCAGCCTGGCCCTAAGTTGGGTCTAAGCACCACAGGGGGTAAGACTTTCTCTAATTTACTCCCAGTGGCCGACAAACATCAAGTGTGTGGACAGTCGTCTTGGGAATCGGATGCTGCAGCCGCGGGGCTGAGGCACAGGGCTGACGGGTGAGCTCACTCAGGAGGGGTTTCGGTGCCAGCTTCGTCCTCCAGAAACCCTGCTTGTTTCTTCTAGTTGTTAAACTAAGTAAAAACCCACCTGCTCAGCCTGAGCAACTGTTTTCAATCAATAATTAAGTAACTTTAAGGTCCCGATCTATACAAACTTATCAATATTTTCACTGAAAAGGAATCAATATAGACAGAGGGAAGCATCCAAATAAACCCTTTTAATGGCTGTGTTTGGGCTGTGAGAAGTAAATGAATTGATTAAATGAGTGGCCAATATTGGCCTGCCAATGCAATTCTTTCTTCAGTTTCGTAAACATTTCCAACAACCCAGTTTAATGCTCTCCCTTGGTGCTATGTTACTTTGATAAAGTTCTACTCTAAATGTTCTACTCAAGAGGGGGCATTTGCTTATATTAAATGTAAGAGAGTTTCTGAGTTAATAATTATTGACAACTAAGGTGCTGTGTTAGTTCTTTACACAAATCATTTAATACTGACAGAGCCCTGTGAGAACCATATTATCATTATTTCCCTTTTTACAGATAATGGGACAAAGGCTTTTAGAAAAATGAAATACAGCTTATCCCCAAACAACATGGGTTTGAATGTCGCTGGTCCACTTACATGTGGATTCTTTTGATAGATACAGTACAATACTGTAAATGTATTTTTCTAATGTTTTTTAAATAACATTTTGTTTTCTCTGGCTTTATTGTAAGAATACAGTATATAACATAGAAAATATGTGTTCATCAACTGTATGTTATAGGTAAGGGCTCCCCAGTCAACAGTAGGCTCTCTAGTGAAGTCCCTGGAGGTCAAAATTTACATGCAGATTTTTGACTGCATGGGAGGTGAGTGCCCATAACTCCCGAGTTGTTCAGGGATCAACTGTAAATACTTGTCCCCAAATCATAATAGCTAGTAAGAGTTAGAGCCATTGCTTTCACCTTGTTCAAGTATCCCCTGCCCTACTCGGCCTCCTGCCCCACCACATCGCATGCTACCACCATCCAGTCTACCCTTCTGGCCACTGCAAGGGTCAGCTCTGACACAGAGTGCAATGATGGGGTTGGGGCTCATGGGGGTGTGGCCATAATATAAGTAACCCTTTTAGACTCCATTCACTTCTTCCCACTTGGGCCAACTTTTGCCATCCTTCAGAACTGTCCTAGAGATTTGTCCTCAGAATCCACAGTAGCCACCAGCTCTGCAAACTCCGTGAGTTGGTGTTAAAATCCCAGCTCTGTGACTTACTGGTCGTAAAATCTTGGGCAAATGATTTCCTCTCTCTGAGCCTTAGTTTATGTGTTTTGACACTGGGGATAATATTAGGTGTGTTGTAAGGATTAAATCAGATTATTCAGGTAGAGCGTGGTGTGGTACATATTAGTTAGCATTCGTCTTCTGAGAGTAAATTCTATTCTGCAAGTTACTTAGAAATAAATCTGATGAGGAAAAGAGGATGATCTAGCTTAGGGTGGAGTCAAAAACTAAGTGTGGCTCTAAATCTAGCTTAGGGTGGAGTCAAAAACTAAGTGTGGCTCTAAAACCCTCCTGTTGGTCTGTGTGCTTGCCCGCTGGCTGTGAAGATTCTGGAGTGAGTTTCCAGACATCCTGAAGCATTGCCACAAACTCAGCCTACGTTTACTGCCTCCCAGTATGACCATTTCAAAGGCAAATACACATGTGAATATTTAATTTGGGGGACTTTTTAAAAAATCACATCTCATAAGCAATAAAACAGATGAATCTCACAGACAAAACATTGAGTGAAAAAGCCAGAAAAATATGAGTATATGCTGAAAACTAACCTATGAATGACAGAAATCAGGATAGTGGTTACTCCTGGGGAAGTGGTACTGAGTGGAAAAGGGTAGGAGGGAAACTTCCAGGGTGCCTACAATATTCCGTATCTTGAATTAGGCGGGGGTCAGGAGCACGTACACACATGTGAAACCGCATCGAGCTGGACACGTAAGATTAGGCATTTCACCGTATTTTTGCCATGCCTTAAAAAAATTTTCTTAAGTCATACTTTGTGTTTTTCATCCCACTGAGTGGCTGTCTCTCCATCTCTCCACTCCCACCACAACTCCTGACACTGAGCAGGACTCACGGAAAGAAGCCCGTGGAAAACACTGTTTGCAACGGAACCCTGAGTGTGGACCCTGCAATATAGGCGGTTTACCTAGTCTCCTAGTTTCTAAACCAGTGCCAACCTTCACATTCGGAACTTATTTGTAGATGAGATCTTATACTTGCAAAAAAGAAGTGAAAATTCTTTATTAAGCCCCAATTTCAAGATCTTTTAGGGGATGTGTGTGTGTGTGTGTGTGTGCACATCTGTGCACATGGCCACACGAACTGGCCCTCCTTTTGTACTTAGGAAGAAGCTTTTCCTAAACGCGTATGCTCTCAGCATTTACTAATTAGAACATACGTATGAAAGGAAGGGTCTGCATCTTTAACACTTAACTAACGAAAAATGAGAGACCACAGCTTTGGAAGGGCCCTTAGCAGCACAGGTCACTCAGCTCATCTTCCCAGCCTGTCAGAAATCCTTTCAGCACCATCCCTGACTGAGGGCTGTCGTATTACAATGAAGTGTAATTAAGACACCCAGAGAGTTTCTGTCCTGTTGGCCACTGGGTCATTTGAGGATGTGAGAGGCTGAAGGGTGGGCACGGCCGAGAAAAGAGAAGAGCTGACAAATAGCTTTTATGTGTAATCAATATGGAACAATTCAACAGCAATAAGAATTGCGACATCTCCCCTTGGGCTCTCCGCCTGGTCTTCTAAAGCAAGCCACATTAAGTTTAGAGCAATTCAGTGCTTGGATTGTGGGAAATAGGCATGTCAGAGAAATGCAAAAGTTGCACTGGCATTTTAGGTCCGCTCTGCCCTTCAGCGGCAATGGAGATCGTGCCTCCCATTACATTCACCCCTGTCACCCGGGATGCTTTCAGCGGCCCTCAGCTGTCGGGAGTCGCTGCCCATGCCTGCTTTCTCTGTAAATATTTTTTTTCAAAGGTTTACTTTTTTGAAAGAACGAATACGCATCCTCCTCCATAAAGGTTGAAACCCCCCCTTTCCATCTCTCTCTGCCCTTCTTGGAATTGCCTCTCCCCTGCGGAGCACAGCTGAGAAGCGCTCACTTATGCTCTGCAGAAAAGGATTTCCATGTGACAGAATAGAAAATCTCCAACTACAAAAGTGACCTGAAAATTGCACAAAGCACTTACTAGCTGCTGATGGGTCCCAGTCATGAATAATTATTGATCTGAGGAGTCTGAAAGTTGGGTAATTAATGCTGGGAAGGGAGCAAAAGACACATTTTTAGAAGAAAGATTATTTCTGTGTCTCCGATCTATTCCGTCACATTTTAAGTACTTGCCACTGTACCTTTCTTTTCAAGAGAAAACAACCTAGTTAATATTTATATAGCAAAAGGTAACAACTGATAATATGCATCAGTTTTAAGCAAATCTCATACTTTGTCCCTGTTACAAAGCCAGCTAGAGCAGTCATGAGAAAATAAAAAGCTAACTAAATCTCTACAGAGAGATATCAGAGAGTTGAAGTGTATGTTAAAGTAGAGGGGCCCTTCCCCCAAATTACATGTGAAGTATTTGCCTGGAATGCTTTATCACCCTCCAAAATATTTAATGCAATATTCAGGGCCAAGCACTGAAAACATTATCAGCTATTAATTCTGTATCTGGTGATGAATATAATCAGAAAAAACCCAAACAATCATTGTAATACAGGACAAAGAAGGAAAAGCAGCATTTCCCAGGTACCTACTAGGAAGGAGGCATCATGCCAGGATTAGAGTAATATCCACCTTTGAAGATGTTGTAAGGATTATATAATGGGCACAAAGAGCATAGCACAACCCCAGGCACTTAGCAGAAATTTAATGAATTGTAGCTATTTATATCAGGTTGTACGTATATATACACACACAGACACACACATCCTCATCCACATATGTGTGTACATGTATGTGTGTATACTTTTTTTTTCTTAAGGCTGCAACAACTCTGCTATTTAAAGGTTCTCAGCCAATATAGTAATTAGTATTCAGGAAGATAGAAGGGGAAAAGCAAAGGTCTCCCAAGGCCAGCCAGCATCAACATTTGTGGAAAATTCTTCAATACCTTTCTCTTTCTGTACACACGCATGCACGTGTGCACGCACACGCAAGTTTATATACGTTGCCTCATTTTGCTTATGCATTTTGCAATCTGCTTCTTGAATTCAACAACATGTCCTGGTGCCTGCAAGGAAGATACTATGATTTCATTTCGGGGAGAGTTAGAAAATCCAGGGCTCAGAGAGCTGTGTACATTGTCCCAAGGTCAGTCATTTTGCTACTAAAGGGAGCAGAGCTAAAACCCGCAACTTCATTTGTCTAATCCAAACCCAAGCTCTTTCCACACAAAGAGGAAACATATAGTTATGCCTAGTAATTGCAAATTTCCCTTAAGAAAAATTCAATTGTACACAAATTTACTTCTATAAACCTTTTTAGCAACTTGGTTCCAGTAGACATGAATGGCAAGCCAGCCCTGTTGGGAGTAATTTTAAAAAGAGAGAGCTGGGGTTTGGGAATAGAAAGGGAGGTAAAGCAGATGGCAAAGAAAAAGGAGGAGATTTTGCACTGCAGCCTTGGGAAAGATAAGGGGAGATGAAGGGAAATCAGTCCAGCCTTAGAACTGCACCTCTCTCTGAGGAGGGAGGAGGAGGGCCAGGCGGCAGCAGCAGCTGAGCCTAGGAAAGTGAGCATGCGCGGACCTAAGCAATCTAATCCCAAGGCCATTCTGGTAGGGAGGAGTGCTGACTACCTCCTCAGCAGAGCACCTTGAGCCTTTTCCATCCCTTTCTGTCTCCAGCAGCCGAGTTCCTCTGACTCCATTGCACAGAATGGAGGTGACAGCAGAAAAGAGGGCTCCCAGCCACAAAATGAGAAAGGTGTGGAACATTTGGGTGGAGGATGAGAAAGACACACAAATATGCTTGCAGGCACACGCTACCTTTAACAAAGCAAAACAAATTGACAGCTGTCCTCGTGAAATGGTGGGAAGAAAGATCCTGCAAAGTTGCAATCAAACTAAATATGGTAAAGGGGAAAAAAGGGGCCATGCGTTATTACTAATTTTGGGGGAGATCTCGGATTGACTATCATTTATATTAATGAACTTAAATAAGTTCATTAATTGAATGAACATTGTTGCTTAAACTATATTATCCTTACAGTCTTTGTTAATGACTACTGCTAATTGCAAATGAGCTTCTGCTGTATATTAGAATGAGCTGGATCAGATCTCTAACTGGTGAGCCCAGCCATTAGTCTGCAGAGCGGGCTACATAGGTATGCATCCCGTGCAGCTGCACTGTGCTTGGTTTAATGCCCTGCTGTCACCTTACTGAAATTCCTAGTGATTCTGTCTTTGATCTTGTGTTTTGTGAGTCCAGTCCGGTGGCACTACGGAGCACGAGCATGCGCAATCGCAATGCTCAAGCGGCACGTTCTCCCTTCCATGTCGCGACTACGTGATGCCCCAGGAGCCCAGAACTCCAGGGGACCCACGGTGTTTGAGAGTTCAGTGAGACTCCAAGTGAGTACGAGGTAAGTGTGTTCAACCCATGATTGAGTTGAACCAAAAGTTGTTTTCAAACGCAGAGAGAAGGCAATGGCATTTTAAGAGGCACACATGACCAACAAACCCTATCATTTCCTTTCTTCCTTCCCTGAATTAGCCAACCACTTGTGCTGAAAGTGGTGTCATAGAAGGAAAGGGAAGAGTGGCAACCCATAATTCCCTTTCCTTTCAGTCTTTCTTTGCTCATCAATAAACCAAAGGTAGAAAATATTGGTAGAAGGAACCCACATCACAAAGTGGGGAAAAAAAGTGAATCTTGTGCAGTTTCCACTGCTCCAGTAAGAACAAAATATATATGCATGTAAGAGCTACAAAATACAAATTGATAATTTTAGTTATTCTGCAAACATGTTAAATGTTATTTTTGCCTTTAAATTGAGAACCGCACAATATAATGAATAGTAAAATTCATATTCTTCTAATTTTTAATTTTTTCTTTACATAGAATGACATTAAATAGCATGTAAAAAAGGACCACGATAAACTGAGAGACCACACAAAAAAGAAAAGCTTTATATTTTAGTATCTCTAACAGCATTTTTCCCCTGCATTTTGACCTGAGCCCCACGGTTTATGTAGCCAGCTCTTTCTATATTCAGCTGACAGTAAAAGTAGTTGTCTTACTGCTTTTCCCCGGCTCACAGCTCTATTCATCTGCCCAGTATTCAGCATTCACTCTGTATGAGGAATGTGCTAGGGGCTGGGAACACCGTAGTGAACAAAGTAGGAGGTTCTTTACTCCACTGGGCCCTCAGTCTAGTTTTCTTGCTGGAAATATATCTATGCTTTACGTTTTAGTGTTTTCTAATTCAGGTGACATTTTTCCTGCTGGGTCTAAATTAGTGACGTTTAGTTTCCTATTAATTGCAGTGAGGAAACCTTATTAGTATGTCTGAACTCCTTCTCCACAAGTGATTTTATCACTCACGGTAAATCAGCAACCGGAGTATGGGATCTGGGATGAGAATCCAGTGAGACAGGACAGGCCGGGAGTCCAGGTGCCTGGGTTTCAACCTAATCCTTACCTTTAGGTAAATGTGTGCCTTATTTGCGCCTTCCAATGTCCGCACCTGAGAAGTGAGAATGTGCTGGTCCCACACCTATCGAGTGTAGAATGACACTGTAGCCAGCAAGGAGCTGCCTTCTTGGTGGAAGAGTCCCTGTATGCTTTCCAGGTGTCCACATTTGCTGTGTCACAAAGATGCCAAGAGCTGACATTCAAAGGCAGAACAGCGTGGTTCCCTGACTGGAATATGTGGGGAGTGGTGTGGGAAGGCAGAGAAGCCTGGAGAGGGAAGGAATGCAGCACCACTGGGAAAATGGACCTCTGGAGCCAAGCTCTGGCCATGTTCCTGCAGCTCGGGGCTTCCCTGGAGAGGGTGCAGGTTGGCCAATCTGTAGAGCCAGCAGCCACCCCTCTAGTCTGAACTGCACTATGTGTGCAGAGTCCAATCGCATATAGTAACTCTCTTAATACGGTTAACCAAGGCCTGTCTGGTCACTGGTCACAGCCCTCAGAAGTCACTTCCAAGCTCTCTGTCCTCCATGTAGGTAGCACCCAGGAAGGGACGAATATGCCTCACGGGGGAGGGCTGTAAACGGGGGAGGGCTGTAAACGTGTAGCACTCACCCTCACCCACGGGGAGAATGGGGCTGCAGGAAATAGTGCTCTGCTGCAAAACGAGAAGCCAAAGTTCAGGGGCACAGACACGGATTTCCCCCTAATCAGCCTGTGCGCACTCAGCAAGTCACTGAGCCTTCTAGGGCTCCGATTCCCCATCCCTTCAATGAGAACTGAATAAGCACATTGCATCTATCAACTAAATCCCAAACAGGATTTTATCTTTTGTTTACTGCCTTCTCCAGTCCATTCTTTCAAAAACCATGCCATGGCTCAGAGGTTAGGGACCTCATCTCCTTTGTCCTTGATCCCTTGGCATGGTGGGCACACGGCACACAGTATGTTACTCAAGAAATATCTCCTGGATGAATGTTTCTTTAAACGATCTCTATGAATGAATGTTGCTTCCTATTATCTCATGCCAGAGAAAAGAGGCAGAAATCTGCAGTAACATAATAAGAGGGGGAAAGCATTCTAATAGTTGATGACACAGAATACATTAAAGCAATGCTCAGTCACCATACATTAAGTCTTTTTAATGTAGCTTTTAAACAGCTTTTCTTATTAGCCAAATGAAATACAGTAATCCTTTAACTCTCCTGTGTCAGATTATCAGCTATTTCAAGTAAGTGTTAACATTTCTGTCACTGGCAAAAGTGAATTATGTTTTCCTTCCCAAGCTTGCATCAACATGCCCAACAAGCGGGCTGCACACGCCTCTCTAATGGGACAGTGTGAGGTGCCACTGCTTGGTGATTATGAAGTAGCTCGACATCTGGGGGGGGGGGTATGTCAGCCCCACCCGGCAGCCCAAGCGGGGCCAGGCAGCCTTCGCAAGGAGCGAATGAATGAATTGGGATGTCATCCTGGGTGAATAACAGGGCTCTTAAAACCTCTCTGGCTTTGTTCTGTAAATAGCCTGCACAGAAAATTCTAGATGTTGTTATCTCTTGTGTATTTCTGTGTCAGCGACTCTAACAATACAGGGGAGACCAGTGACTTTATGAGCAAACTCCCAATCTTTAGAAATCTGGAAAATCCCTCCACCAGGTGACACACAGTCCTCATTTTGCAAACCAACTGATCACGGTATATCAGACAGAGATTAAACTAAGGGAAAAACCGCAATATAAATTCAAATTTCTTAGCAGGTGTTAAAAACAAGACAACAAGCCCAAAATGGAATTGTTTGTGCTAAGCCCTACATCTCTAAATCAAGACTTAATTACAGTTTCAGCTCTCCCAGAAATGGAATCTTAACCCAGCAGCTCAGGACTCGCCTGATCGGCATTACTTAGGTAATCTGCCTGAGAGACCCCGGCCATCACCCGCGTGGAAAGCAACCTTGCAAACACCAGCCTGCTCTTCTGCGAGTATACCTTGTTCCTGCTCCCTTCTGCTGACAAAAGTCCTTCATTTTGTATGGCTCCTGGAGCTCCTTTCTGTCTGCTAGATTGCATGCTACCTGATCTAGGAATCGTTGCATAGAGCCAGTAAGATCTGGAGAGTTTACTCAGTTGCACTGTTTTGTTTTGTTTTGTTTTTTGTTTTGTTTTAAACATGGGTCAATGTGATCTGGCCCTGGAGCACATTTCTTGTTTGCCTCTCCTCCCGCTCTGAGTCCCATCTGGCCAACCTCCCTCCCCTAGCCCGCCCAGAGAGCCACGGTACACCTTGTCCTTCACTTCTTTTCCTTCTGCTTGGAGTGACCTCCCCCATCTCATCTACCTGGGAACTCCCGCTGTCCCCCAGAAGCAGCTGAAAGGCAACCTCTTCTATTCTCCCTAGCACTTGGGACCTACTTCTGCTAGCACTTCCAAATCTCATTTCATTTGTGTATAACCTCATGTCTTCCATTAGATGCTGAACTTCTTGAGATCAGAAATACTTTATGTTTTGAATTCCAAGTCCTCTGGCATATACTGGAAGCCCAATAAAAGTGTGTGGAATTAATGATAACAGTCCCAGTTATAGTACCTCCCTGATTTACACTGCAACACTGGAAAGTAGGTATCACCACTTTGATTTTAAAAATAGGATATAGGATATTTTAGATAGCTTGCCCACAGTAATGATCTTGTCATAAAATATCCTTGATTCAAAACCAAACCAAGTATCTGTGACTCCCAAGTCTAAGCTCCTTCCCTTGCACAATGCTCTGTCTTCTAATGGCTAAGATTTTCCAACAGCTACATCACTAGAGAAAGTCTTTTCATATACAAATTCTCATTGAATCCTAGCAACCACGTTCTGAAAAGCCATCCTCTCTTCCTTTTATAGGGAAATAGAAGCTCAGAGAAGTAACTTTCCTGAAGTCCAGAGCAGTGTTACATCTACACCCAGGTCTCCTGACTTCTAAATCCGGATTATTACAAAGAAATCCCAGGAAGGAATTGTGAAGGGATGTGTCTGAAGCAGGTGAGGAAGCCCAGGCACACAAAACCCTACAGGACTCTGCAGTCCCTCCACATCCACAGACAGCACTCAGGTCAGTGAGGAAGAAGCCCCAATCCCTGTGCACTGAGCAGAGACCACTCTACCTTCCCGCACTGCAGGGCCACCTTCGGTCTGTTTCTCCTGGCCCAATGCCTCTCCTAGCCTTCTGGGCCATTTTCACCTGAACAGATGTTAACATGCACCCCTGCCTCCTCATCCCCCATCTAATCAGTGACAGCTCTTTTTACAGCTGAAATAATCAAGCTTAAAGCCAAAAATCTAAGAGATTGCAGCCTATGTTCTCCTCTAGGATTTTGATGGATTCCTGTCTCACATCGAGGTCTTTCATCCATTTGGAGTTTATCTTTGTGTGTGGTGTGAGAGAGTGGTCAAGTTTCATTCTTTTGCATGTAACTGTCCAATTTTCCCAGCACCATTTATTGAAGAGACTGTCTTTTTTCCACCAGATGTTTTTTCCTGCTTTGTCAAAAGTTTGTTGCCCAGAGAGCCGAGGGCCCATTTCTGGGTTCTCTATTCTGTTCCATTGGTCTATGTGTCTGTTTTTGTGCCAGTACCATGCTGTCTTTGTGATCACAGCTTTGTAGTATAGCTTGAAATCTGGCAACGTGATGCCCCCAGCTTTGTTTTTCCTTTTCAAAAATTCCTTGGCAATTCGGGGCCTCTTCTGGTTCCACACAAATTTAAGGGCTGTTTGTTCCAGTTCTTTGAAAAGTATCATTGGTATTTTGATCGGGATGGCATTGAAAGTGTAGTTTGCTCTGGGTAGCATAGACACTTTAACTATATTTATTCTTCCGATCCATGAGCATGGAATATTTTTCCATCTTTTTGTGTCTTCTTCAATGTCTTTCAAGAGTGATTTGTAGTTTCTAGAATATTGATCCCTTACGTCTCTGGTTAGGCCAGTGATGGGTATTAAGGAGGGCACATATTGCATGGAACACTGGGTGTTATACGCAAGTAATGAATCGTGGAACATTACATCAAAAACTTGGGATGTACTGTATGGTGACTAACATAATAAAAAATTATTATAAAAAAAGGCCAAAAAATCTAGCTGTTTCTTCCTCCTTTCCTTCCCTCTCCTTCCTTCCTTTCCTCTCCTTCCTCCCTCCCTCCCTTCCTCCCTTCCTCCCTCCCTCCCTTCCTCCCTCCCTTCTTCCCTTCCTCCCTCCCTTCCTCCCTTCCTTCCTTCCTTCCTTCCCTCCCTCCCTGTAGAATGTACTGTTATGTGTCAGGCACTAACCCTCCTCAGAACTTGGAGTCCCTGTCTCCCTGGAAGAGCATAATCCAAAGACAATATGGCCCTATTCTCAGATAAGACAATGAAACTTTTCCCCAACCCTGAGGATTCTTCTTGCCCACAGCGGCAGGATTGTGTTTCTTCTGCAAAAGATTACTTATAGAATGGGTCCAAACTGTCAAGGGAGCCCCGACACCAATGTAAGTGGTTGGGTCTTCTGCTTATTCTAGTCTCTGGGTGAGTTTGGTCCTCCGTGGTGACAACAAAGAGCAGGACGGAAACTGACGCAGCTGGTACACAAAAACCACCTCCGATCCACACAGACGTGACCATAAGCAGTGGCTTGCAGGTGACACTATGTGAACCCATAAATGCCCAGTTTGCCTTTACTATGACCCCCAAAATTCTTGAGGTTATAGGCACAGTAAATACCAGTTATTTAAATATTTCAAGACTCTCCCCCTTGTAATTTTATCCTTCATTCACTGACCTAAATTCTTCTCTAGACTCTCCCTTAAATTGGACCTAACCTTTCCCTAGATTGGACATAAAAGGACCTTGTGTTTCTCCATCCTTAGTTTCTGTTTATATACTTATAAAAGGCTTTTCACATTGTGACTTTGGTTCACTACCACTCCATGTGTCTGGGTCAGGCAGGTCCATCCTGGTACCAGCTCTGCCCTTGACTCATCTCACACCTGCAGTCCCAATGCTGTAACACACTCCTGTCTCCCCCTCGGTGCCCTTCTTACACCCACCGCCTTCCAAGAACTCGCAGACTTAGCATCTAGTATTTCCATGAACTAATATATTGCTCTCCTCCAACTAAAGGGACTTACCACTGATCTTAAAGAACACTAATAGTCCTAATACTATTAGTATTACTAATAAAATTACCAGCATTTATGATATCCTCACCATAGGCCAGGCCTTGCAATAAGTACCTTATGTATAGTATCTTACTTACTTCTCACAATAATCCTGTGTGGTAAGCATTATTTTTATTATTTGCATTCCACAGATGAGCCTCAGTAAGCTTGAGTAACTTATCCAAAGTTATGCCAGTTATAATTATGCCTGTCTTCAGATCCAGGTCCTTGTAACTCAAAGCTCATGCTGTTTGCTGGTTCCTTCTAGCTTAACCCCTAATTTACTATCCTGGAGCACTGGACAATAGTCAAAACCCAATGGTTATGAGTAGCAAGCATTGATCATTAGTCCCAATTTTAGAGAAGTTGCCATCTTCCAGATTATAAGTCTTTGTACCTTTGTGGCATACCTTCCTAAGAAAGGGAACGGTCAGTGCTCAGAAATTTTGCTCCATTTAAGTAAAATCATGCTTGGGTTTTTCAAATTTTTTTTTAAAAACCTCATTATCTATATTAGATGAAAAAAAAATCCAGCTGGATTGAAGGTATATTTGGTCTTGGAAAGAGAGGGATATCACAGAAAGAGAATTAGAAGCCTTGGGTCCATTTCCCAGCTCACCACTGAAAAGTCCTGTGATCTTGATTTTTCTGACCTCAATTTCCTCATGTTTAGAAAAGGGAGATGATCACCCATCCTCCAGAACACTCCTGGGGACTAAGTGAGACCACACTTGGGAAGGTACTAGGCACATGCCTGGCACATAGCAGATGCTCATGTTGGTCGTGTCCAAATTTGAATTTCCTGAATTCCCTGGGATATGTGAGCGCAGGTGAGGTCTGAAATCAGACCCTCCTCTCTTTACACATCCTGCATTTAGCCTCAGGAGATAACAGAACTTCACATTCATCAGGCTTCTCTCATCACTGTGTATGTGTACATCGCAAGGTGTGTGGTGGAGAAATTCTCTTTCCCATCCTTATCCTCTGGGTCATCTCCTTGCATTAACCTCCATTTGAAAATACCAGAAGCTAAATGTGAATGGAAAATACAAAGTTCGCCAAACCAGAAGTCGGGTCAGTGTTTGGGAACCAAAATCTTGCTTTATTGGTACTTACAGAAAATTCCTGGGATGTTCACAGCAGTTCTCCAGTGCTTGCTACATCACACAAATGCCTGCGACCCTCTGACCTTTTGATCAATTGCTCGTCTATCATCTAACATCTTCTGCTAAGCAAAGAGCAGGGTATCCCTAAGAGTAGTTATTAATTATTAAGATGTATTAATAATACATTGCATTACCCTTTCACTGGAGTGCTGGCTTTTGGATATAGTCAAGTTTTATAAATTGTTGTCAGTTTGAATAGGGTGATTTGAATAGGCAAGGCATTTCTCAATAAATCAGTGCAATCTGGATCAGTTTATCCCATATACCCTCTGGTCAACTCCCTAGGGAAGAGAAATGCCCACACTGGGGATCTGATATTTTTGTTTAGTCTAATTCTATTGCATCTTTTTTTTTCTTTTTTTTTTTCTGGTAATAGCACCCATATCTTGCTGGCAGAGCTCAGCCCAAGTGAATCAATTAAGTAAGCTGATTCTTCTTCTGGCTCCAGAGGGGGGCATGGGACCCAGGCCCCGCCAATCAGAGTGGGGCATCCCCACCCCCTTCAGGGACGAGCATGTGACGCAATCAGAGACAATCAAAACTACTAACCCCAAGACTTTTCCCCCGGGACTCCTGCCCTCAATTGAATGTGCAGGCCTGGGGCATGGGGGCCAGGAGGGGCGGCATAAGATAGGACATACAGTTCATGTGGGTCCAGGTTAGCCGGGTCAGGAGGGAGGCATATCTGCCTTATTAGGAACAAGATCCTTGGTCCTTAAAACCATGAATAATTATTTCTATCAGGGTCTTTGTTCCTCTTCTAGATCTTTGTTCCTATTTATGAAGGACGTTAATTTGTACTAAGCACTGCGCTAAGCACTTCATATGGATCATCTCACTCAAGTCTCACCATAACTCCAGAAGGTAGACTGCAGTGTTATTAACCACATTTTGCACACTAAGCAACCTGCCCAAAGTCACACAGATAGGAAGTGAGTCAGGATTTGAACCTTGGTCTGTCCTTCTCTAGCTCCCAGCTCCTACTTTCAACAAATTACTTATTCATCTATCCGATGGACAATTTTCAAAGGGTTCCTAAATTTCCCATGATGTAGATTTATTAAGTCAAGTTTATGTTAGATAAGAAGGGGAAATATCTAAATCATTTTATTCTCCTGATGATTGAAATATTTTGATTGTTGTGCTTTCACAATGGGTGTTTTTAAGAGACAGATACACAGATTAAGGCCTGTATTCTTTTTCCTAGCCTGACTGGTTTCATGCCTATGTGGGACTACAGCTATGGAAACTGCCCCATCATCAAAGGAAAACTAGTGTTATGGTGGCACTTCCCTTCATTGTTTAAAAACAAAAACAAAAAACCTTCAGAATTAGAAAGGTCATTAGAAATTACCTTGAGATGTGACTTGGAATTTAGAAAAACAGAATTATAAAAAAAGTGATGGATAATTTCTCATGACATGAGTGGACCTATGAAATATGCATTTCTCTTCTCCCCATCTTGCCTCAACTCATTTGGTATTTCAGTTTGTATAATAGTTAAAACTCCTGGCAGAACAGAGGCAGTAATTGCAAACAGCTGTAAAGTATTACTCATCTTGCTGATCAAAATGACTTCCTGCTAAATAAACCATGAAGAAAGCTTTTCCACCCACAGAGAAGTGAAGTGTAAGTGATATATAGACTCCACCATGAAGAGATCAACAGATTGCATTTTCCTATAACTATGGTTTTATATAGCTACAGTCACTTTCAAAAATGGCTTAGAAACTCAGCTACATTCAGGAAAAAGAAACTGGGTAATAGCATTAACATGGCGATAAGAATCCCGAGAGGTACTTGAAGCTTCAAAGCCTTTAGGAAAGCCGTTGTGCTTCCTTTAGCTTTTCCAACTTGATGAAAGCAACTTGCAGTGTGGCTTTCCATATGCTTATTGTGGACATCACTTTGTCTATCTTCCCCTTCTGAGACATTGCATCTAAGGAAAATTAGCTAGACCTCCACATCTTGGTCTTCCTATCATGGTTTTGAAGGTTCAAGGAAACATGGTGGTGATAGCATTGGTAGTATTGTTACAACTACAGGAACATCTCATGACGTTTCAGCTCTTTGATATAAGAACAGTCTGGTGCTCTGATGTTATTCCAGCTGTTGGCCCAAACTACACTGCCTGCTCTTTGTGACTCTCTCAAATTAGGGAATTTGTTAGGCTCTATTCACCAAATTATAAAAGCTAAATCTGTCTCCTCCATGCTCAGACATATCTGTCCCCCACCTATCTTCTCTCCCCAAATCAATACTCATATAAAAATTGCTACTAAACCTGTTTCCAGTTGGACTCTTTACACCTGCCCAGGTCTGTGCAAATAAACGCATGTCAAACCTATCCTCCACTGCTGATTCCACTCCATCCTGAGAGTGTTTGCTCTACACCCTGTTCTCCCCTGTTATCTACACGACACTTGACTCCGTACTCTAGCCTCAGGCCTTTCTATACTATGACCTATTTGGGGCACTCAATTTTTATTCAGCCTTGGTACTTTTGGGGGGAATTTGTGAAGTGGTTTGGATATGGAATGTTTTACCATCATGCTACCTCAGAGTTAGTAAGCCCAACGTATTACTATCCATCTTCTTGCCCAAATCAGCTTCTCCTTTCATATTCAATGTCCTCTCCATTCCACCACTGCCTCCCCAGTTACATAGGGAGAAGATGGGCAGACCATCCCTGGTGCAATAACCGTATAGGTGTTCAATAAGTATTTGTTGAATAAATGAATAATGAATTTTCAAATGATACACCCTTATACCCGGGCTGACCATTACATAGGTGTAAGTTTCAATCTCTAAAAAAAGAGTGACTAAGAGTTTATCCCAAGATGGTATAACATCCCTCAAGGCAGATTCAAGATATATATTACAGAATTACTGAACTTGTGGACTCCGTATATGTAATACTGAAGATATCTAATGCCTTGTGTGTAAGACTTCTGCCAGCAGGAATGTGACATCGTCAACTCTGAAGGGTAATAGATAATAACGCATGCTTAATATTGTTTCTACTTTACTCATGAGAAACTGAAGCTCGAAGAACGTAAGGTCATATTGTAGGCTGCGGCAGAACTGGCACTCAAGCCCAGCTGTGTTTATGGGACTCCAAGCTCAGTGTTCTTTCTCCTATAAACAGTGTCTCAGCTCAGAGAGGACTTCTGTCAAGCCCAGCGCTAGGGTGCCATAGAACCACAGAAATGCTAATGCTTCCACAACATGAAGTAGAAGGGGCCAAAGGTCATCATTTGCCCAAAGCCTTTTAGGGAGTTGTAGAGAAAAAAAACTCCAGTTGCTTTGAGTGTGTGACTTTTTCCCCATGCAGAACAATTCTCTAACACAGGTGAAATGTCCCATGATTAAATTCAGTTCTGACACCATCTACCTGGAGTTCCAGTCAGATCCTACAGGTTATGGGCTCAGTCCCTGAAGACTGCCCCACTTGAAATGCTATTTGCAAGTCCCAGGGAGGTTGTCACCTGTACCTCTGACCAACTCGCTGTAGACCAAGGTTTCCAATATCAGCAATAAAAGGGGATCCCATTGACAGTTTCACAGCCTTTCCCAGATGGTTAAGAAAATGAGGACAAAAGAATATGAAGAAAAAGAAAGAGGGGCTGCCTGTGGAACTCTTCATAACTTCTCTCTTCTGACTACTCCTTTGCTATTTCTTCTGAAATTTTAAAGATGAAACTTCCTGTTTTGAAACTGATTATTTTTCTTTTGGACTTCCTTCCAAATAATAAGCTTTGACCAAGAATAAAGCATTTTCTCTTTCCTAAGCATCTGCACATGGACCCTGCAAGAAAGTAGACAGTGATGGACACTTTTAAGCCTTCATCTTATGTATATTTCACAAATCTTTAAAAGCCTTAATGACCTACCTAGTCTTTTATTTTGACCAACTTCATTCTCAAAAGGATGTGAAGTGGCTTATAATATATTCAGAGATATCAGAGAGGCAAAATCTATTAACATGGAATAACAGACACATGTAGGAAAGAGAGTCCGTAACTCAGAAACTCCTTTGCGAGCTACTTTGCTATTTGCTCTGTACTTCAGAGAAATTCTTATATACATTTACAAAGGAACATGTCTACACCCGGGAGAAATCCTTGCATGTGTACAAAAAAGAACATGTAAAAAGATGTTCATGGTACCATTGTTTGGGGGAAAAAATCAGAAATAACCTAAATGTTGCGTATTGAGACAAAAATAAAATATGGTAAATTCATATGAAGGATTACTACGTAGCATCTGAAAGGAATGAATTAGATCAATACGCATCAATGTGAGTAGATCTCAAGAAAACATCACATGCAAAAAGCATAACTATGTACAGCATATCATTTATAAAGTTTAAACCACACAAAAATACTTTATAAACGCACACACTTGTGTTCAAAAGTATAGACAATGAACTTTAAAATATACAACGAATTCATCTTAGTGACTGGCTCTGGGGGACACTGAAGGAGAGTGGGCATGGGGTGGTGGGAGGGGGACATTAGCTAAGTAGTAATGTTTTGTTTCTTTAAAAATAACTACCAAAAACAAAGACCATAAATTACTAACAGGTGTTAATTGTGAGAATTGGGAAATAGGTGCTTATATTATTTGCATGTTTATTTATCTTGTAAAGAAAAGTAAGAGAAGAGGAACATTTGTCAAAATATAAAGGTGTGAGCAGTTGGAAAGTAGGAAACCTCATTCTGAGCATCTGAGCCTGTTAGCAACCAAACAATCGATGAAGGAAGTGCAAAAAGTGCGAAGGGTTAAACAGCTCCCAGTGCCCCCCATGTCACCACAGGAACAGACTTTCCCATGTGGGGAGAAATTTCCACAAGGATCTTGAATGACATATGTACAAGGTCTTTGCCAGCAATGCTACCTGAAGTGCAAAGATGTTCTCCTAGTGCTGTAGGTGTCTTGAATTAGCTCTCAGCAAGTCATCTGGACACACCGTAAAATTCTAATTCTGTACAGACAGTTCAGCCTAAGGGGTTAGAGTGATATCATACAAACAGGCGGCTTTTTTCTGCTCTGGCTTAATATCAATCTAGAAGAATCTGGAGGAGCAAATGCCTAATATATCCTCAGTTCTCAACCACTTGCCTTCACATGTAGATGACATTGCATGTGGGATAGCCTCCCAAGGGTATACTCAGAACTACGCAAGGTTCCCACACCAGAAAGCACATCCTAATTAGTCCCAGTGAGTGAAGATAGTCTCAGAAAATCAATCACACTCATGTACATAGCTGTACTAATATGAGTATAAATCATTCACAAGCAATAATTCAAATGTTAGTAATAATAAACTATTTGTGACATTCCTTTCCTCTGATTGTGACAAAATTTTGTTTTGATGCCATGGTTGAAACACCTGTCTTCAGCCAAAGTTCCGCACTATCTGCTGTTTTCACTAAGCCTTTCAGGGCTGTCTTATGTAGGCAATACTGGAGCACGGGTAGGGCAAAAGGTTGGTATCACCCTCCCTTCCTGTTTCAAAGGAGGAAAAAGTGTCTGAGAGAGACACCACAGCTGCCACGCCCAGCTATGAAGCCAGCCTTGTTCCCATGCTCAGGAGGTGGTTTTAAGACGGCGGTACAGGAGAAAGAATGCCCAGCTAGTGGGGAAGAGAGCTGGCTCCAGCCGCAGCCCACCTCTAACTTTCTGGGAAACCCCAGGCCAGTCACCCTAGTGACAGCTGTGTCCTTCTCTGTAAACTGCGAGGATTGAACCCGACAGCGGCCTCCAGAGTTCCTCCCAGCTCCCCTACCCAGCATGCCAGGAAACATGTGGTGTTAGTAGCATGGGCTACCTAATTTGTAGGTCCCAGTGCAAAATGAAAATGTGAGGCTCCTTGTTCCAAAGTTATTAAGATTTTCAAGATGTAACAGCCCTTGCAGGACCCTGCTGTGCTCAGGTGCTGTGTGACTATGCTGGTCTCAAGCCCATGAAGCCAGCCCAGGTGTCAGCTTGTCATCATGGAACTGATCTGTCGCTTAGGGGAAAGTGGGAGGGAACAGAGATCAGGCTGGCAGCAGCCAGAGATAAGACAAAGGGCAAGTAATAAGAACCCCACATGATGAGCTGTGAGGAAGAGGGCAAGGCTGCAGAGGGACTCAACACATGATGCTCCTCTCAGGTCCCCTTTCCAGCTCTCAGTCATGGAAGAACTGCGCCAGATTTCAGAGCCTCCTTAACGTGGCTCTGAAACCCAGGCAAAGTCCGGGGGTATCAGGTTGCACAAAAGCTTGTTTTGGGAAAGGGAGAGGACAACCCAGCTGGAGATGGTCCAGAAGCAGGTGGGTGCCAGTTGCTCCCTTCTGCTGACATCCCAGACACTAGGGGTCAGCATGACAGACCATCATTAAGGCCCCATCTGCCACTCAGAGTGCTCCCAATCAGCCTGGGTAATTTTCTGATACGTGGCCGGATGTTGTCAGCAGACTAGTCAAACCCACATTCAGTGATTTCTCATGATGAGGTCTTTGGTGTCAGGTGACATTGAGGAATGAATGTGGTGAAGAAACACGTCTGGAGAACCACTTCCAATTATGGAGAATGCGGCTTTCAGATCACTTCAGTTACTAAGCTTAAAGAAATCAGGGTGGCTTTGTGAGAAAGAGGGTACAGGGCCGAAAACTGCAGGGTCACTGCACGGCCACAGAGAAGTCATTCGTCCTGCTGTGTTTCTGTTTTCCCACTGAAAAATGGCAAACACCCGCCTTGGGGGGACGCCATGGCCATACAGTGAGGTAACAGATAAAATGAATATTTAAAATAAAATCACTCTGCAACTATATGACCTGGGTATAACCTGGGTTTCTTGAGACACCAGAAGTTTCATGGAGCCGATCAAGTAGGTCATGATGAATACTAATAATCTTTAGAGCTAGCCCCCAAGTTAGAAACTGCTAAAATTCCAACCCCCTGCCAAGTCCCATGTGAGGTTCTATATTAATCTGTCGAATCTAGAAGGGGAAACACACAAATTAGCCAAGTCACATCAAAATTTTGGAGAAGAAAAAAAAAGAAAAGAAAAGAGATTTAAGAGATTTACCCCACCAATGTCTTAGTAATTTTCGTGCTCATTATCAGTAAGCTGTGTTTTTCTTGTAAAAGAACTACTTGGGCGTGCAGTGACTTGAGATAATTAAGAACGCATTTACATTTTATGGAGCCACTAATGCCCTCAGCATTCAAGGATTTTGCATTAGTTGCTCATGGTACTTTCCCCCAATCAGTGAATATTAAAATATTTAACCTGTGGTCCAACAGTAACCTCTGAAGACTACTAGGACTTGATTCGGCAATGTTAAGAAGTCAAAAGGGGCTTTGTCAACAGAGAGAAACGATAGCTACCCTCCAAATTCCACTTCCATCAGTGTTATTTTCTAGGATTTAATTGCTTGAAGGATCTCATTAAAATTTCCCAGTTAGAACAGAAACTAGAAGGGCCACAGAGTAATTTAGGAAAGGATGGCTTTTAACACACTTTCCAAATGACAACTCAAAGAAAGGGACATTGCAAATGGCTCTCTGAAAAATGAGGATAAGAAAGTGGGAATTTGACCAGCTGATCTTCTGAGGTGCCTTCTAACTCTGACCTTTATGTAATGTGAAAGCTTAGGTTATGTGATTGCCCAGGGTCCTGGTCCTCTGAAGTCACCTGTAGCATACAGATTCAGACTCCCTTTAACACCATGGAATTGTGCCTGGAGCTCACCTGGGAAGAGAAGAATCCTGCCACAGGTGGCTCCTAAAAGTTGTGTTTTCCAATGGCAGCAGATGGACCCCCCTTTGCAAATCTAGCCAGCCATCCTGCAAACTGACATATGACCTGGGGAATGAGATGGGCTGAATTGTAAGCATGTGTTGCATTGCTACCCCCTCTCATTTGGGCAAGTGCACATAAATAATTGAGCAAAATAAATTGCAGCCCAACACAGTCCACACAACATCAGGCAGTCAAAACCATCTGGGACTAGATCTGTGAAGAAGGGAGTATAAAACAGAGTATTTAGGAGTCTGATCTGTCTGAGGTTCTAATTTTCAAAGTCAGAAGAGACGAGCCCCCTAGGAGACTGGACCCTGCTTAGAAAGACATCTGAACTAGGCAATAAAATAATATGAAAATACCAAAAAATAAAAATAAAGAAGAGAAATAGATATGTAACTTCATCACAGGACTCCTGTGGTATCTCGCAACACCATGCCTCATGAACCCCAAAGAAAGCAAAAAAATCCAGCTAGTGTTATAAATCCCGGTCAGCTGAATTATTTCACATGTTGCAGCCTGACTTAAGTTATTCATCGCAGAGGCTAGCAGCTCCCCGATGCATCCTTCCATGTCACTGGACAGGGTAAAAATAATAAATTGGCCATTGTGAGACACTCTGAGTTTCGTGGGGTTGAGCAGAGCATATTTTATATTCTTCTCTTGGAACTGCCTCTTGTTGGTAGTAAATGGTTGCTAGCGCTGCTGTTTCTCAATAGACAAGTCCGAGAAGTAAAGATAATTCAATTTTCATTCACTCCTAGGTCTCCTGCTACCCATGTTCTTCCTTGACACTGACAAGGCTGTACCTGTCTTCCCAGCCTGAGGCCTGAAGTAGGGCTTGTATGTCTGCCCCTTGCCAGAAAATTCCATGAGCCACTCTGAAGAGTCTCTTACCCAGTGCCTCCAGTGAGCACAAATTGTCTAGTGGTCTTTTTAGTTGGTTCTTCATCCTTAGATCATTTCCTCCCAAGAACAAAGATATCAAGGTGTTGATTCAGCAGCAGTTTCATTTGTCCTGAAAGACGACCTAGTTTGATTTCAATCTTTAAAGGTTTCCATTACAATGGGAAATAAAACAATGGTCTCACCCACTGTTAGACTGAAATTAGATGACTACTCTCAGAGTGTTCAGGTGGCAAGTGCAATTCCTACAACCTCTTTGGAAAGCAACAGAGCAAGTGATTAAGGACCACTAAAATGTCCCTACCTTTTTGAACCAATCATCTCATCTATTGAAATTCATTCTTATGGAAATATTCAACAGTAAAGAACATGTGGGGTACACGTGCGTGTTCCTTCCTATGGAAACAATAATATGAAATTGAGTAAACAAATTTTGATACAGCTGGCTATGTAGAAACAAGGAACAATATGTCCCCTATCGTGTTAAAGGGTAAATCTAAAGGAACAGAATATTTTCTATGACTGTAACTGTGAGAGAAAATATAGATCTATGTAGGGACAAAGGTGATAAATGTGCAAAAAATGGGTGTTAGGGCAATGAGATTATGCTTAGTTTTCCTACATTCAAATTTGTCCTCAATATGGCTTTTATATTTTTCCAAAAAAAAAAAATCTTAAAGATACCCACTATGCCTCTATTGATGTTTGACATTTCTACTGAAACTGGGTCTGGATGACAAGTCTGCTCTGATTTTTTGAATAAGATGGGTGAAGAAAGCTACCTTTTTCATTGTTTTTAAATGCCTGGGTATAGGTCCTTAACTGCACCATTGGCTTCTTTGTTGTGAATATGTTGCTTTCAAGCATTTTTGTGATCCTTCATATGATTACAGAAGCTGAGAGGTGGGCTTTGGTATTTGCATGGTCTTGCTCTTCCACCATCCTGGGATTCTTCATTAAGTGAGTTTTTTAAAGAGCCAACATTCTCTATTTACAAAGGTAGATTGCAGAGGCAAGAGCTGGGATTGTGGCAAATTGCCAGTCAAGAATTCAAGCCACAACACACTACAAACCACTCAGATAAGATGCCACCCATCAAGGGCTGTCATTGGACGACATAAAATGTAAACTACATACCCCAGAACAGCAAATAGTGTGGGTGGCCATGGCACCGGTAGTCAGAAAGACGAATAAATGCAATTAAGAAACCAGGCAAAGAAGTAAACATGCCATGTAGCTTACAAAAGGCCAGCCACATTGTGTTTATTTTAATATTGTTTAACAGTAACACCTAATAAAGAGAGCATCATGATTGTGTGAACTAAATTTTCAGTCATAATGAATGCTACAAACTTAACCTCCCAAGTTTAAATAGGCTACAACGTCTTGGGAAAAATGCAAGAAAAATTATTTGATAAAGGTGACGGTTTTTCACACCTGAAAATAATGTTTTTCTTCCAGCCTATCTTGATCAACAGTCGGCAGCAACACATTGCAGATATAATCTCAAGACCTTGTGGCATGTACTTGTCACTACACGCATAACTTACTATGGACAGAGGATCACGGAGATTTTGAACATAATTTCCCACACGACAGGAGATTAAATAGACCACATTGGAAGAAGGCAAGAAGAAGCTAGGTCTCTGGAGTACCAAAAAGTAAACTTCAGCCAGTTCTGGAAGCAGATAAACAGCAGGAAACATACTTTCTGATGGGCTACTTTCTCAATACTTCCTGCCCTATAGAACTCTAGGGAAAGGATGACTTAGTGGGCAAGAATGTAAAAGAAAAAGGGCCCTTCCCTGGAAACACTTGGAGTGGAAGAAAAATCAGCGTCTCCTCATTTATGTCTGACTTTCTCCTCTCCCTTTGGGATGCCCCTTTCTTGGAGAATCCGCTCCCCCAGAATACCTTGCTATCACCCTCATCGGAACCTGCTCCTGAGACTTCATTCCTGACACCTGTAGTGAGGTGTGAAGTCAATGCCCTGCCTCTCAGTGTGTATGTCAATATCAAGCTTTCTTTCTAGGCTGTGTTTTCCAATGAAGAATTCCTGGCCATCAACAAACAAATAGAGAAGACATTAGGGTCCAAAAGCACTTTCTCAGTATCCCAGAAACTGTTCTACCTACAACATCCTACAGCATGACCTTGGACCTGCTGTGCCTAGTTTCCTTACTTGTGAAAACAAAAGAACAGTAGAACCTAACTCACAGGATTCTTGTGAAGATGAAATGAGTTCACCCTTGGAAAGCTGTAGAGTAGTAGTCTGACACATCGTAAGTGCTTGATATGTATTCATTATTATTACCATTATTAGTATTTGACATAAAAGCCTTTCTGAAACAAAGAAATCACATGAAATCATCATCAGTCAAAAAATATACATGAGTGAAAGCGGGTATGGAGCAGGTTTATGATGCAGAGTGGCATAGTGGTTAAGAACACAGCTTTTCGAAAGAGATGCCCTTCAACAGATGACTGGATTAAGAAGATGTGGTCCATATATACAATGGAATATTACTCAGCCCTCAGAACGATTACCCAACATTTGCAGCAACATGGACGGGACTGGAGGAGATTATGCTAAGTGAAATAAGTCAAGCAGAGAAAGACAATTATCATATGGTTTCACTCATTTATGGAACATAAGAAATAGGAAGATTGGTAGAAGGAAGGGAAGAATGAAGGGGGGATAAACAGAAGAGGGAATAAACTATGAGAGACTGTGGACTCTGGAAAACTGAGGGCTTCAGAGGGGAGGGGGGTGGGGGAATGGGATAGGCAGTGATGGGTATTAAGGAGGGCACATATTGCATGGTGCACTGGGTGTTATACGCAAACAATGAATCATGGAACATTACATCAAAAACTAAGGATATACTGTATGGTGACTAACATAACATAATAAAAAATTATTATAAAAAAACAAAACAAAACAAAACCAAACACAGCTTTTCAAAGTTGACCACCTCTGCCCAAAATCTGGTGTTGCCACATGGCCTCTATGTGACATGGGCCTCAGATTTCCACACGGAAAAGTGGGAAACAAGGTCTGTTACACAGAGCTGCTGTGGAGATTAACCCAGCTAAGAAACATGACACTGAACAGTGCCTGACATAAAATAAACACCCAACAAATGAGAGCAGAGGAAAAAAAAAATGCTCTTCAACCAAGATTTTTATCTTCAGAAATTGTTTAAAGAAAAAATGAGTGTTTGGAAATCTTACTATTGGAGCTGGAGGGCTACAAATATCCCCTGAGATGTGACCGTGAAGAAATTAGGGATCAGAGTCAGCCGGTCATAGATGTGGGGGCCGAATGGACTTCCCAATACCACAACCTCGAATAAGGCTGACTTGCCCTACACTCCTTGCCCAAGCAGCACTGCAGGTCACTTCGAAGATGGAAATGAAAAGAAAAGCTAACAGAGGCTGAGTTTCACCAGCTCAACTACTTCTTCCAAACACAGTCCTCAGATAAATCTCTCCTCTTCCCAAGGGGAGGATTGGATGAGTTTATGGTGTAAGGCCGGAAACTTTCCTTCCTTATTTTTTCCTCATGAAGAGAGAAGCGGAAATGCCATGCCCTCTATGGGAACTTGCAGATTATATAAGCTTCCCCCAACACTTGGCCTTGACTAATACATTCATATGTTTCTAGAGCCGCATGGTCTATACAGAGAAACTAAGTGGCACTCTCCTCCAGAGGATGCTGATAAACACACTGTTAAGTATAAATGTTGGGTATATTCTTTGTGACGGTTTGTCTTCAAGATGACCACCTACAATTCCTCCTCTCTCCTATGTACATGCCATTCCTCCATCTAGAGCTGAAGCTGGGCCAACATGTGACTGCTTTGACTGCTAGGGTACATCAGAAGCAGTGCTGCTTGGACTCCCAGCCTAGGCTGTATGATACCTTGCAGCTTCTGCCTGGTTCTCTTAGAAGGCTTGCCCTGGAAGAAGCCAGCTTTCATGAAAGTAAGAATCTAACTGTCCTGAAACCTCTGGGCTATGAGGAAATCCAAGGTAGCCACGTGGAGAGAGAGATGCCCAGCCAGCTCCCAGCTGTTCCATCCCCCCAGCATCGGAATGAAGAATCCATCTTAGACATCCTACTAAGCCAGTTCTTCAGATGACCCAGCCCCAGCTACAAACATGTGAGAAATTCTAAGTGAGGACCACCCAGCCAAGCCTTTTCAACTCACAGAACTACGGGAGATCATGAGTAATAATGGATGATTTCAAGAAACTAAGTTTTAGGGTGCTAGTTGTGCAGCAATTGATAACCAAATACTCCCATTAATGACAGTTCCAAATTTGTCACTGAGCCTGCTGTTTTTTGTTTGTTTATTTTTTTTGGCTCTCACTCAAATGGCACTTGAACAACTGAGACTAATTTTTATTTATTCAAGGGACTTTAACATTAAAGATAGGTGATGCTTGGTGTTTGTTTTGGTATTTTCTGAACAAAACAGCAACATTCTCCTTCTGCAATCTTCACAAAAGATTGGTCCTTAATCCTCAATTAAAATCCTTTAGAAAAATAAATGAAATTGGGTTCCTTCTCCAAGGCTAAATGTCACATCTCTAATGCAAATAATAGATTTGAGAACAAAGAAAACGAATATTTACCATGAAACTAATTTTCTATCATTCGATGCCAATTAAGATTATAATTGCTTCCCTCAGTATCACCAGATCGTTCACAGTTTCAGGAAGTAGGAGTATATTTGGTTACATTTATCTAACTTGTGTAAACTCTTCTGTGATTTGTTATTTCCAGAAGAAAATGGAATTTGAAACCAGAAACACTTCTGAGGTAATTTTCTGTAGATGTAGACTTTAAAATCAGATAAATTAGTTAAACTAGTCATGTAAATGAGTCTGTGCTCACAAGCTCGATATTCAGAAGAACTTGGAAAGCCAATAAAAAATATAACCAGGTAGTAATTTATTCAGTTTTCTTTGCCTCTGAAAATCCCGTTCATAGATTTGATGGAATTATTTTGTGAAATGCATTCTCTTAATAAATAGTTATGATATGGATTTATATAGAGAAGGACATCACATGTTTTCCTGCTAGGGTTATTTTTCTAAAGGTTGAAGATACTCTGTCTGCAAGACAGTACTTACTTCCCTGACCCAGGAAACCAGGGTACCTGGGACTTGCAATCTTTCAACTCCTATGCTCAGGGTTAGCCTCTTTATTTCTCTGAGCTTCTGTTTACCCTCTTGGGCAAAAAAAAAAAAAAAAAAAAAAAAGGAAAAAAGGAAAAAAGAAAAGAAAAGAAAGAAAAAGAAAAGAAGAGAAAAAAGGATGTGTGGGATTTAGGAATTAGGCACATGAACTCATTCATGTAAAAGCGACCAGCTTGAACTCTGACTTTTACAGCAAAATTATATATACATAAGAACACATAAAGAGAACAACTCCAGTTCCCGAAAGCCCAGGCCACTTGGTTGAGCACTTTAAATACCACTGGAAGCAGCTTGTGTTAACTCTTCTGGACAAGAAGTAAATTGCCATATTGGTGTAACTTCTACTCAAGAGAATCTTGTCAGGATCAGATCTGTGTTCAGGGCTGATGTTGGTGTTTCTGTTCCAGAATGCATTTCTGCTGTTTTAAACAATTCTACCCTCAATCCTACCATTCTAGACCATCTCAACCCACTATACAACCAAACATAGAAGGCAGAGCAGCCCTGTCTGAGTCACAGTAGCAGATAAAGTGAATAGGACAAGCATATGAACGCTTCCTCACTTTGGGCCTTATAAATGGAAAATGTATGCTTTTTTGTTTATTTTAATATTACTGTTATTATTTTTATTATTGCATTGCACTCTGGGCATGTTACTGAGTTTGGGGATAAAAGATGTTGAGCACTGATAGAGCAACTGACATATCAGACTTTGGTGAGGATCCATGAGTCACTGTCACTGGTCCTAAAGAACTGTAATTGGTTGGTTTTCCTAGCCCTGAAACATTTAGGACTGCTTTCAGACCTCTCCCAAGAATTCAGAACCACAGGAAGATAACGTGATGAGGCAGGGTGGTGAGAAGCATATAGAGGAGGAAATATAGACAGGAATGTTGAAGAAGTAGTCTCCAAGAGATTGATCTCCAAAGATATCAAAAGAAAGGCTTTTATTTTGACATATGTCTGAATTATCACTGTTATCAAAAATAGTACCTAATCATAGACTGAGAGAATTGAATTTTAAAAATCTGTGTTCTGAGCAAGTCTAAATCCAACAAATATTGACATGAACGCATAAGTTCCTGTAGGAAAGTAAACATGACCCAAGCCAGGTAGACTTGATATTGATGGTAAGGGCAGCCCAAAGTGACCATAGTTTTCTTTGCTTTTATTCTCTACCGTGATGGAAATTTTGTGATTTTTTTTAATTCAATAACAAAATCAATAGAACTATGACTTAAATCTCACAATTTAAATGGCTGATTTATGTACTTTGGAAAATACAATCCCATTTTCTACAGTTATCTTTTTTTCTTGTTACGGAAAGTTACAAGGGGACATATCTCACCCTTTCTCCAATGCTTCGTGAACACTGCCGTCCCTAATGATTTTTCTCTAATTTCTCCGAGGAGCCCCCATAACATCTATATTGCCTTATGTTGCCTTTGAGCAAATGGAACTCAGAAGGCAAAACAAAATAGAGTCGTCAAAAATTTGAAATCTTAAAAAAGCTTGTAGTGGATAATTTAAATGGAAGCTATTTTGACTGTCACTGACAATAACAGTTGAGTCCTGTGCTCACCTGGGTAGTTCGGTAAGCCGTTGGCAATTGTGGATTTAACATGCGTGGCTTTGAGTGTTCTTGAATGATCCTGAAAGCCCATAACATGTAGTAATTTGTAATTTTGCTGAGGCATGAATCTGAACTGCCCGCAGTGGGAGGCAGGCGAGAGTCATTTAACTACGTACCATGACTTTATCCTCCACTTGTTTTCTTGTAGGAGTTTTATGGTTTGGGAGATTTGCAGAGGTCTCAGGGACTCCTTCACACACACTCTCATATCTAATATAATGTTTAAAAAAATAATAAAGGGGTAAAGGGGACAAATACATAGACACTGTTGAAGTAATAGGATTCCAGAATACAACACAGAAATGTTGTGAAATCTCAATGGATACTTACTTCATTGATTTCGTAGTAACTGCAATAATGTATGTTAAGCATTTGACACAGTATCTGACACATGGTGGAGTGTTCTTGATGTGTTCCTTCCTTTGCTTCATGTGTGTGACTGAAACTTTTATATGGTAGCTTCTACTTATGGAGAACTTCTTTTAAATTCGATAAAGGAAGAAAATATCAGAGGCTATCACTGTTGTTTTTTTTTTCCAGGATTTGAACAATGTTTAGCGCAAAACCTGCTTAAGCTAACGAGTCTGTGTTATGAAGCCCACATTCAGTTAGCAGTCTATACTTATGTGCAGCGGCAGAAACATTGCTTATGCATTCTCCTAATCTGCAGCCTCACAGTGTGACAGGATTAGGACTCTGGGCCCATAGGCAGATGTTAGGGTGTGTGGCAAAATTGAGACACTTCAATAAATTTGCTTTTGAAGATTAGAAATGGGGGCCTGATACACCCATTTGGCTTTTCTCGGTGTCTGAACACAGAACCTCAGTAATCCTTCTGATGGAAATCTCATTAACGTGTGTTTCAGATCACATTATATTTATACATGTATCATGTCTGCTTAAAAATCAAATAAGGCTTGTTCTTCATTAAGAGGGTCTTTTTTAAATGAGTGAATATTTCAACAGATGACACGAAAATAACTTCTCTCAGATTCGGTAATTTACATATTTTGTAGATATTCAAATGAAAGATGATCCAAAATGCAGCCGTCATTGTTCCAAAGCTCAGAAAGCTGAGAGTTGTTTGGTGCAGTCTTGTAACAGATTGTTATAATGAGAGGAACTTAAGATTTTATCTCTGTGTTCGGACATTTTTGGGGGGAGAGAGTATTTTTAATAACATCTTCCCCCCACCTCAGTTTATTTTTTTTTAAGATTTTATTTATTTATTCGACAGAGATAGAGACAGCCAGCGAGAGAGAGAACACAAGCAGGGGGAGTGGGAGAGGAAGAAGCAGGCTCAAAGCAGAGGAGCCTGATGTGGGGCCCGATCACAACGCAGGGATCACGCCCTGAGCCGATCGCAGACGCTTAACCGCTGTGCCACCCAGGCGCCCCCCCACCTCGGTTTCTTAAGTACTGCACTCTCACAGGAGTGACAAACAACAGAAATCAACCAATTGTTTGGTCATCAAAAGCATGAATATGATAATTCACGCCAACAGGAACACTGAGCTACCTTCCCTTCAATCAAAATAATGAGAAAGAAGCTATCCATTTGCATGAGAATAGAAATTTGGGGGGGCATTACAAGTTTCCAATTGTAATCTGTTCTTCCACCCCCCCCAACTGCCTAAGGTTTGCAAACTGCTTCAGCAAACATCAGCCAAGAAATGTACATGTCATCTGCAAATCACAGATCTTGACTCGAGTGATTGCACAGGGAGAAGTGCTGAAGGGTTCATAGTGGCCAGGACAAGACTTAAAAGTGATGCGAAATAGGGAGCAAAGAGGGCTGCAATTGCCTTGGAGCCTCAAACAGACTGAGCTTCAATGCCATAGAAAAAATCACCAGCTTCTCCATCATTTCTTTAAAGGTCAAAATTTTTGTAGGTGGACTGGGAGAGCAGCGGATTGCAGATGCGTTTAACAGCAGGATATTTTCCGCTGCCATGACCAGTTAAGGAAGATTTTCAAAAACACATCTGCTGGTAAACAGTTTGGCCCTACTCTGGGTCATCTGCCTTCTCCGGTCTCCTCGCTGCATGGATTTTTACCTGGGTAGAGTCCCAAACCTCACATCAGTCAAAGCCAGGCTTTCAGTACAGTCCATTACATTTTTTAGAGAGGTAACTCAGTGGCTTTCAGGGAGGTTTTATGATGTGGGGCTGCCTCTTCCCAAATGCACGAAGCACACATACGAGGTGTACAGGCACAGAGCATGGACTCGACGCCACTTCCTCCTCATCCTGCTGCTCAGGAGGTGGGCACCCGCGCCCACCCCTCACTGCCAACCACCCAGTGTGAGCCAACCAAACTCAGTCGCCCCATCCATGGAGCTCCCCAAAGGAACCTGAGGGGGCCAGCTGTTTGGGTGCCTCTTACGAAGGTCTCCCAATGCTCTACCATGTTCCACTCGACTATTGGCTACTGCAAACAAAGAAGCCATTTGGCAAACTCAACCTAAGCCCACAGTTGGAGTCAGACTGAGTGGGGGGAAATCTTTCATCTCTGCCTATATTTGCACCCCAGTCTCCTGGGGTGCATATCAACAATGATAAAGGCCCAGGAACTCCTTCAAGGAAGTGGGAATGACACCCATCTCACAGGTTCCCCGTGGAGAATACATCTCCAGGAGGGAATGGGGAAGGTAAGGGCCCAGTACAGCTGAATTCCCCAAGTTTTTCCTCTAGGCCAAAAACATGCTGGAAACCACAAACTTGCTCCATCCCAAATACCTTGGATTAGAATGAGATCCCAGGGCTGGTTAGAAATGACACCTTATCTGACCCTCCAGCCTGTAGCAACTGGTAACACATCAGCACATGTGGAAGAATATGGCCATAAGTGGTACCCTGGGAAGAAGGTGTGTGGTGAAAGCTTACTGTTTACAATTCTTAGAGATACTGTTCACAGTATTCATGCAGCCACATATTCAGGTTGGGATGGCAAAGTATTTAGTGTGACCTGTCTGGGCACAAGCTCCCTGGAGATGGTTCAGGCTCTCACATGTTCCAAAAGGATGTTATCAGGCCAGGGAGGCTAAAGGTCACAATTCCTTCCCCTTAGAACGGGCACCCTCCAACACTTCCCAATACCTACATCTCCTTTTGGCAAAGAAATAATAGAAATTAACATTAACCCCTTTTATAGGTTCCTTACGCGATCCTTCACAAAGTTACCCCAAGGAGAAGAGCAGTGACTAAGAAGGGGACATATGTACTTGTATCACCTTAGTCAAGTTACTTCAGCTCTCCGTGCTTCAGTCCCTCACCTAAAAGGGAGGACTAACAGCATGTCCCCATAGGGATGTTGTGGGAATTAAATGAAGATATGTGAAAAGTGCTTAGAATAGTGCCTGGCACAAAGTTTTAGTCAAGAGTTCAATTTGGAAGACTGCTATTGTTGTTATTGTTATTTATCTTTTCAACATTTTATCCGCCATCCTTCCCTGTAACCTGGCATGAGTAAGGATTATGGCCAGAAGGAGAGGGGGAATGGCAGGAGGCTTCCAGGTTTTGCACTGGGGGCAGATCAACAAAGAATCCCATGAGTTTCATTCATGTGCAAGGGTCCCTGTTGCTTCTGCTCTAGCTTTTCAACGCCCATAATCCACCTCCTCTCTTCACATGCATCCAGATCTTTCTTAGAGACAAAAAAGGAACCTTTCAGGAGCTTTTGGGTGTCTGTTCAGACATGAGAATGAGTAAAGCAAGAGCAGACCGATGTAAGATCTAACTAGGCCAGGGAAGACAAGGTAGCAAACCAGCACTCAGGGTCCCAGGGTTTCAGCTCTCACCAGGAACTGTGATCTTGTGAATGAGAACACAATAAGGGGTGGGGGGTGGAATTCAGTTTGGAATCACTAATCCACTCATGCCGCTTTCTTAGCCCTTAATCATTAAAGGATCCAAGAAAAAATGCTTTCATCCATCCTGTGAGACGCAGAGTGGCACGCTGCTTTTGCCAGGCCGGCCTCTGCCTGCTGCTTTAAAAATGCCCAGAGCCCAAATCTGGGAGGAAAGCAAGTGGTAGTTTATGCTAAAATGCTAAAGCCATTTGAAAGCAAATGCATATAATAGAAAGAATTTAAGCAGCTGGTGGATGTCATTACATTCACTTCTCAAGGAGGCCTGTCTTCTGGTGACACCAATCAAAGAACTGGGTCATCTCTCAACAGTAATTTTCTTGGAGGCCATGAAATTCTTGCATTGATTTTATCCCCCTTTGGCTGAACATGCACTGAGAACAGCCAAGCTGGTGAGGACTCCGGCAGCCCATGGGGCTGTCATCAACTCCATCTGAAGGGTTTATATCCTTAATGGGATCAGAGGTCTTATCGGTGATTCTTCATAAGTGCAACAGAGAAACTATCTTTCTCTCGCCACTGATTCCACACCTGACAATTCTCCTATTTATCAGTTAACAATTATTGTCGGAAAGCAAGTCAATTACAAAGAGGAATTTATGAAGTTCTTAGCAACTAAAAGAAGCTTGATGGAATCTATCCATACTGCTCAGAAAACTGAAATGTGAACTGTCTGAAGACAGGACTGACTTCACATATATTAGCACCACATCATAATACAAATCATTAGGACGTTAATTCTTGTGTCTCTGTATATGCCCACCAAGTTATAACTATGTACAGGAGGAAACAAAAACACACAGCGACTGTATAAGGTGGCATGAATCGTGGCCCCCCCCCCATCCTCTGCTCTGTACATCCTTCCCAACACCCCAGGAAGTGCTGGCTGTGCTCTCCTCACTCCCCTCAAATCTGTGATAGGGCTCAGAATTTATTTTGGTGTTATCTCTTTACTGTGACAGCCGCCCTTCAGGCACGGAAAAGAGGGAACTATTTTTAATAGTCCTTTGTGAGGGATAGCTGATGTCCCATATCTGTCCCTTGTTCTGGACATTGTACAACCAGGTGGAGCCTAACAGCATCTTGCCTCAGGCTACCAGAGACTAGGACACTGGCTGGAGACTTTTCAGCCATTCCAGGACAAGCTGGAGAAGTCAATATTCCCTGGGGGCAACTCTTGACCAATGGTGTGTGAGGGCCAATCAATGATGCAGCTCACTAACAATTTTAAGGCACACGCATGAGGTTTCCTAGGTTGTCTCTGAGAGGAAGGAGCCTCAGTCTCCCAGAGTGGTAGTCAGCTCAATAGCACACCCTGGAATGGTCTTCCTTCCATGTTTCAATCTTCTTGGTTCCTCACTTTGTCTCTGGCACTACTGCTCTAAAACAAAAACACCTGCTACACACCTTTGTCACAGGATTCACTCTTTGGGGAAACTGAGGCAGAGTCCAAGCCTTGATGTGACTAAACTGTCCATAACACCTGTTTAAACAAATACTTTGACTCACTTCAGGATTGATCATGATGAGAAATAAAATGAAGGAATGTAATACTTTAGTCTATATCCTCATAAAATATAGGGAATAGGTAGATTCCATACCCAAGTGTATAAAATTAACCATTCCACAAAATTTTAACTGTCCTTTAGTAATTTAGATTCTTCCTTTGGATTGCTACAAAAATCAGGCCAATGAAACATATTTTCCTAAGTACTTACCAATAAGAGTGAATGAATAGCTATTTCCCAAGACGCAACGGACTTAAATTGTTACTTTCTCCCACAAGACAGAAATAGCCTCATCCAGGCTAACGTAAAAGCCACATTGACTTTGCCTAGGTTTTCCTACCCATCTAGCTCCCCTTTAATGATATTCATCACATTGGAGATTATTTGCTTAATACCTGACTATTCCACTAGACTGGAGCTCTGTGATGGTGAGAGCTGTTTCATTTAATAGCATATCCTTAGCCCTTAGCTTTCCATCTGGCACACAGTGGGTCCTCAATGAATGTTTATCAAATTTAACTGTACAAAATATAAAATGCCTGAGAAAATCCATACCACTCACATGATGACTCCGAGACCATCCCATATAGTATCAGTCATTTGTGCTCATGTTACTTAAGGAAAGCTCTGGCTTAATCTGTCCACAACCCCCTTATACAGTGGAGACATAGCAAAGATTCTGAAAAGAACAAAGGAACCTGATTTTTCTTTACATCTAATAGGACCTCTTTCTCTTTAGCAAAGTCACTCAGTCTCTCTTTATCACTAGTAAAGTAAAAATAATATTAAATCTTGGGTCCCTGAGGCCAAAGAGCAAAGTTGGTCAAGCAGCCAATGGACCTAACTGGATCTTACAACTGCGAGTTTGTTGCCACTTAGATTTCAAAAACCTTAAGATATATGTCAATAATCTTTAATGGAGTTTAAACTACTATCCAAAAGTTGTTTGTGTTCAAATAAAATTTTTCCTGCTAAATTGTATGTAGAGTCAGTCTACCTTTCATGGAAAAAGAGAACAAGTGGAACCTTCTTATAAAAACTCTTTTTCTCCTCCTCTTTCGTCTCCAAAGTAACTCCTTTCATCTTTAAAACTCATATAACACATATCCTACCTCGGTCATGTAATCACACTGGTCTCCTTTAGTTCTTTTCATGTTCACTGCATCTTCTTCTCTTTCTTGTGCTGGGAAATCACTTCTAAAAGCACCACTTTAATAATAGCATGATAACTGAACTGGATTATTAGTCTCAGAGTTGTACATGGTAGAGGAAGTGACACATGTCCAAAGACCTCCACTTCAGTCTTTGCTCTCTCATTAACTGGCTCCATGGCCTTGGGCACATAATACACATTTTGAGCTTAACTGCTCTATAGCAAAATAGGAGGAAAGGGAATTCATTTCTAACATCCTTTGCAGCTTTAACATCTGTGAATGTTTTCAGAGGAATCTTGGAAAATGTTTTGTTTTGTAAATCGTACTGTGTCTGTCAGGTATTAATTGGTATGTTTAGTTTGGTGACACTAACGACTCTCTTCAACATAAATGATCAGTATTTTGAAAGTCAGAGTACTTCCAACAAGTTGATGGCTTTACCCTCTTCAATTTCAAGTAGCAAGTGTCCTTCTGAATGGGTGCTGGTCTGATGAAGTTTGAAACCTGCAAGGGTCTAGAATCTCCTCTCTTTGCAGAGCCAGATGTGGCTTGCTGAGGGCTCAGTTCATACCTTGTATTCACTTTCCCTCGTAGCCCTTTCCCCTGCCTTTTTAACTGCCAAATTCAGTGAGCAATAGACACAAAAATCTTGTCTTTATCTCTATACTAGAATTGCACTGTACCCATTAACGATAGCTTATAAAAGTTACTAACAAGACAAAAAAGGCAAAGGGATGCCGGAGCCATCATCCATGGGTCATGGAATATATTCTGAAGTTTCAGAGAAGAGGTAAGAGTTAGAATAAAGGGGATGAAATAAATCCTCCAAATAGTAATGACATGTCACTAAATCCCAATACGCTTTTTAGAGATGATTACAATCACATGGCCTGTGATTGAAGATAAGAATATGTGTTGTATTGCAAATGGCCCAAGCCAAATCATATAATCATCTCACTTTTTTCCCTAAATAATGACCATAACATAGGAAGGGATCTATATTGTGATTCTGCAAATTGTCCAGAAGATGGAGATACTGAGGCCACAATATTTCAGTCTCAGGAATTCAGAAAGAAGTTAATTAGATATTTGGGGGCACTTCCTCTCATGAGAGAACCATGATTTGCTTTTTATTTAAATATTCATTTTAAGGAAATTCAAAGCTGTTCATCAGAAACCAGGATTTTTAAAATATTCACTTGATAGTTATAAAAGAATAATAATTTGAATAATCTTTCCTCCTTAAAGACATACAGTTGATCCTTTAGGGTAGATGTGTGGGTCCATTTGTTGCCAAATTAAGCTCCAGGGCATTACATCCTGACCTAAGTGCCATTAATAATAGTATGTACTCAATTAATCAATTGACTTTATTATTAATGTATATCAATTATTAATTAATGTGTTATTACTTACATTAACATATTAATAATGTGTTGTCTAAGAAGTGAAAAACTTCACAAATGACTCAAAAACCAAGCAGATCAAAAGGGAGGCATTTTCTAGAATTGCATTCAATGCTATAGAAATGACTCATTTCAGGAATGCACTGTCCATCTGATGGGGGATCGAATCAATCCATTTTTACATTACAGTGATTCTAAATCATCTGAGATATAAATTCCTATACCATTAATTAAGTTATTCTGGTATATTTCACTAAACCTTATCTGTTCTTTTCCAATATAAATGATAAATACTCTTTAAAAGTTATTTTTATGGAGTATGTCAGACACAAATGATGTAAAAGGAAGCAACACATTTTTCAGTACTTGCCACTAGGCTTCAAAAATAATATGTCACAACTCCAATTGAAGAACCTGTGTGTACCCTTCCTCCTTCCAGTCCCTCCTTCTCCATACCATAAAACACTCACCCTGCACATATTTTTATACCCTTACTACATGTGAATATATCCCTAAAATATATACTGCTGTTTTATATGTTCCAAAACTTTATACAAATGGCATCACACTCTAAGTACAGGCCACCAATTTACTTTTATTAGTTTGATATTATGTGTTTGAGATTTATTCATACTGATCTATGTCATTTTTGTTTATTCATTTAAGCTGCTAGATAGTATAAACTTACTCTATTAATTCTTTCTGTGAATATTAAGATTTATTCTAATTTTCACTCTTACAAGCAATACTACAGTGAATATTCCTAAAGATGTGACTTTTTAAAGAATTTCTCTAGGGTATACACCTAGGAAGAGAATAGCTAGAACACTGAGCTGGTATATTCAACTTTATTAGTATTACCAAATTGTCCTCTGAAGTGTAAATTGCCCTGATTTATACTCCCACCAGCATTGTATAGTCCCCCCTGCCCCACCTTCTCTCATCACTTGGTAGGTCCCACATTTTCATATTTGCCATCTGGTAAATGTGAAGTGATATTTTACTGGTTATTAATTTGCATCTATCTCTCCAACTCTTATCTTTATGAGAATACAGATCCAAGCATAAGATATTCTGAAAATTTTGTTTCCACCATCCCACTCCCCACCTTTCATTCTGCTGGGAAACTCTGAGAACTTATCTATCAGGGGACACATCTGATGTTTCCTTCCATGTGGAGGTGTGACAGTTATGACCTCTCCTCCTCAGTGTTAAGTCAGAAACCGTGAAGGGTCTGAGATTTTACCCTACTTGGAAGCTAACAAGTTAGAATGCCATAGTTCTATATACATAAACTGACAGAAGACACAAGACCCCTGGGTCAGAGAAACAGACCATTTATTACTCACAGCACGACTGCTGTCTGACAGAATTACTCGGTAAGTCATATACACAAGACTGTACATTAAGCTGCCCACCACTGCCTCTTGTTTCTTCATACTTAGGATAAATTTCAACCTCGTGACCAGTACTGCCATCTTTATTTGCTTTCCGAGACAATTGGGAGAAATACACGATGGTGAATTTGTCTCTTTTTATTTCTAGGGGAGCCACGCATACCAACAGAGAAATTTTTTGGTATAGTATTTTTAGTCCCTTGTTTTTAGTTTAGCCAATTACAAGCTCACATTGTGGCACATTCTGGCCAAACACAGTTTGATTTACTTTGGAATACCAATTCAGTCATTTTGTACCTGGGTAGCTTTGGGCAAGTTTCTTAATTTCTCTGAGATTCAATGACTCCATTTGTAAAATAGTAGTAATAGTGCTCGTATCAAAGAGTTGACAGGCTTGAATGAGCTAGTGCAAGCAAAGCACCTGATACATAATACACACCTTGGTGTTAACAGCTAGGATTACTCTAAAAGTCAACGTTCTTTGGTAGAAAGGCATTCCTTTCCCTGAATTTAGCAACAACCTTTGTCCTGATGTTATTCCATATTTATTGTTCCCAGAGATATTTCAGCTTTGGCAGATAATAGCCACTGCCAATGTTGAGTATCTATATAGTAGGTGTTTTTTTTTTCAAGGTAGAAATTATGCTACCCATTTTACAGATGAGGATGTAAAACGAGAGAGGTTAGGAAACTTGCCTACAGTCATATAAGCCAGTAAATGTCAGATCCAGGATTTGAACCATGTCTGTTTACCCCTTCGCCCTGGGCTCTTGTTTATTTATCAACAAAAAGTAGGATGTATACATTCTAGCAAAGGATCCAGATACTAGAGTTCTTGACTCATTTTGCTTAGCCATGAATATAACAGTAAATACATATCACAGGTTTGGGTAGAAATTGTGCCAAATTCTCTTGTGATCTTCATTACCAAAGATATCTATCTCTACCAAACATACGCAAAGTGCTCAAACTCCTTACATAGGTTGGTAATTAGCAAAGCTTCTAAAGAAAATGGAATACCCAAGAATCAGTCATGTTTTTCAGATATTTACTTTTATCCCACTTAGCTGAAAGTATTTTGGAAACCCAGTAACAGTTATAAAGAAGATTCTCTGACATAAAATTCTAACAATCCCAGGCCGGAGACACCTGAGCTTGGGCACTTTACATCCAACTTACTTTATACTTTTCATGTTTTATGATCCTTCTGCTAAGCAGCAATATGAGTCAGAGGTATATAGGAGTATCAGAATTTTTAGTGTTTTCAGAATCAGATGGAAGGTTTTATCTGATCTGAGCAATTCTTTAACTATGTTAACACAGAAATACAGCATCAACGGTGGTGGCTTAGATATAAAGCAGCATATTTAGGATTGAATGGCATGTTTAACTTCTGTCTTTTTAATAATCTAAATACTTATCTGAAGTTATACAATAAGAAAAATCAATGTTTAAACTCTAAAGGACTATTACGTTCAGAAATCTACCCCCCAAAGTCCTTCATTTTTCGCTGGGTCACTATTTTAATATGTGATTAAAGCACTGTAATGCCGTAAGTGATCCTGTGGGATTTCCTGTGGGATTAGTCACCAACACTTAGCTTTCTGTCCTTTGTTTCTAAGTTGAGCAGAATCTTGCATTATCACCCCATCTCTGCCTGTCTGTCTGCTCCTCCAATTGGCATTAAAAGTTAATTTCAAAATAAGTAATTATAAGCACCTATCTGGGTCATCACCCATTCCATACTTTTTCTTCTTTCAAAAATCATCTTTCTCTTTGTTGCTCAGATTGTTTTCCCAGGAAACTCCAAACAAATCCTTAGAAATAGAAGCTCCCTGAGAACAGCACGCTCAGTCGAAAACCAGCCTGGAATACCTATGAATCCATTAGGAGGCAACCCATTTCCCTAGCTATTTAAAGTATGGGTGAAGACTTAAGTAATTATTCTTTTTCACTTTAGGCAGACTCTTGGATTTAACTTTTAATTACTTCCTAGGAATGACTACCTCTACCCAATTCACTTAAGCAGATGTAACTACAACCGCAAAAACACTGTTGACTGGTGTCCTCCAGAGACCTGTTCATTACCTGTCATTAAATGTTTTAAAAGTTTGCATAATTGATCCAGCCAATAAGTCATCATTGATTTATGGAGTTCTGTGCTGAAGAGTTGCTCTTTAAAAATTCATAACACTGGTATGTGTCTTTACAATCCATTAGCTGTTTACGTACCCACAGTCTTAGCATTGATTGACCTTGGACTGAGATTCTCATGGACTTCTTTTTTTTGCAAGTCCTCAGTATAGAAAAGCAATACTTCAGCCTTCTCCCTTGACAGCTATACTTTGATTTCTTTTCCTCCATCAAAATAGAAACTTTACTTGAAATGATGAATAAATAAAGCATATTCCATAAACAGCTCTTCACTATTATTTAAGCTTATGGGTTGCATTGTGTGAATCTCCTTTCCCCACCATCAGATTCAAGTGTGTAAATGTTCTAAAAGGCTTTGAAAGTTTTATGATGATTTCAGGGGATGGAGGAGTAATAGCTGAAGAGTGAAGCTATTAGTTTTAATATTTATATTGAGTGCTCTGAAACATTAATGTGACAAGATGTAAGATCAGTGCAGTGGGATATATTTACTTCACAACCACTGCCACGTGACAAAGTGTGTGTGTGTTTATTTTCTAAAATTTAGAGGACAAGGTTCAAATGTTGTTTGCAGGTCATTATTTTTTCCTTTCCGCAAGATTTAAAGTTCCAATTGACAAATACATTAGCTTTCTTGAACTTGAGCTATTTTTAGGAAGCAGAAACGGACTGCCAGACTAAAGTTGACACATGGGTTTGTTAATTTGTGTGGGTCTGTGTTCAAATAGTCCTCCCACCCTTTCATGGTGAATACCATCCACCAGATGGGTAACAATTTGTCCTGCCTTTACTCCCAACTGTGTCTTGGGGAAATAGAAAGAATGATGATTATTAATCTGGATTGAAAAAATCTTTATAATGAAAGCTGCTCTTAGTGACTTCATATGAGAAGAAACGAGGCAAGGAATTTCTGAGCTCTGGACTCCAACAGTTCTGGTTTCAGTCTCAGCTCCACTCTGACAGGATATGCTGTGTGATAAGCTGTGTGACCTTGGGCAGGTGCCTTTACATTTTTAAGCTTGGTTATTGATTTTTTTAAGTGAGCATGATAGTTTTAACAACTCACATACTTCTTGTAATGTTTAATGCAATAATCCCTATAAAGACCTGGCACAGTAAGTATTCTCTATTATTACCACCACAATCAAATGACCAAATACTTTTAGAGGGCCTGTAGTGTGCAAGGCACTGAATTTGCATCAATTACTGGATTTTTAAAATATAGTATATGGTTATCATTCCCAAGGTATTAACAATCTATTGAGAAAACAAAAACATCTGCCCACTTAAATCAAAACAAGGGCAGGGGTGTTGTTTCAGAACTGGAGAAGACCTAAAAGACCTGAGTTTTATGTCCCAGCTCTGCCATGAGCTGCCTCACAATGCTAGGCTTGTAACTTGATCTCTTTGGGACTCAATTTCCCCACATGCAAATTAGGGATAGTGATACTTTACCTCACATAGTTGCAATAAAGATACAGAACATAATGTTAATAATGCTTATGGTAACAAACAACCCAGTTAAAAAATGGGCAAAAGACATGAACAGACATTTCTTCAAAGAAGACATACAGATGACCAACAGACACATGAAAAGATGCTCAACATCACTCATCAGCAGGGAAATGCAAATCAAACCTACAATGAGATATCACCTCACACCTGCCAGAATAGCTAATATCAAAAGCAAGAAAAAACGACAAGTGTTGGCAATGATGTGGAGAAAAAGGAACCCTCACGCACTGTTGGTGGAAATGCAAACTGGTGCAGCCACTGTGGAAAACATTATGGAGGTCCTCAAAAAATTAAAAATAGAAAAAATAATTAAAATAAAATTGCCCTATGATCTAGTCACTCCACTACTGAGTATTTACCCAAAGACTATGAAAACACCAATTCAAAAAGATATATGCACCCCTATGTTTATTGCAGGATTATTTCCAATAGCCAAATTATGGAAGCAGCCCAAGTATCCAATGATAGATGAATGGATAAAGAAGAGGTGGGATATATACAATGGAATATTACTTAGTCATAAAAAAGAATGAAACTTTGCCATTTGCAACAACATAGATGGATCTAGAGAGTATAATGTTAAGTGAAACATGTCAGTCAGAGAAAGACAAATACCATATGATTTTTCTCATATGTGGAATTTAAGAAACCAAACAAAGAAAAAAAGAAACTAACAAAAAACCAGACTCTTAACAATAGAGAGCAAACATGTAGTTAGCAGAAGGGAGGTGCGTGGGGGGATGGGTGAAATAGATGAAGGAGATTAATAAGAGCGTTCTTATGATGAGCACTGAGTAATGTACAGAACTGTTGAATGACTATATTGTATACTTGAAACTAGCATAGTACTGAGATTACACTGGAATTAAAACTAAACAAAGTTTAAAAAAATGTATGTAGTAAACACTTAACTACTAAAAATGTACTATGTTCAGATAATGCTGTTTGGGGAGTTTAACAAACCTGAATAGCCACATGATTTACTAGCTACTGTTGGATGTCCACAGCAAAGAAGATGTTCATTTTGAAAAAAATGAGACAGTGAGCAGGTAATGGTAACAATCAGTGAAGGAGCCTCTTGCTTTATGCCAGGTGACTATGGCCAGGGGGGACTGGACAGGACATTTAAAGATAATTTCAACATTAACAGGCAATGAAGAGTACTAAAATATGAAGGTACTCAAAGTGGGATGAGAAATATGAATGAAGAGCACAGACAAGAGAGCCAAGGGGCACGGGGATGGTGGAAGCGTGGTGTTGGCATGGTCTGAATGCCACTCTGTGGGAGACAAAGTTAGAAAGGTGAGCTGGGGAAGACAGGAGGGCCTCCTTTGGGTGCCCGGCTGAAGAGTTGTTATCTGATTCTGCAGCCAGTTTTTTCTTTTCCTTTTTTGTTTTTTATAGCAGTATAACATTTTAATAAAATTAACTTTCATTTTTTAATCTAAGTAAAATATGTCCATAGTTTAGGCAGCAGTTCTTAACCTTGGATATATATCGGTACCACTTGAGAGCTTCTAAAACTCCAATACCCAGGCCTCACTCCAGGTTGCCCAAATCAGAATCTCAAGGGGGTGGGACCCAGACATCAGTTTTCTTAAAGCCCCAGGTGATTGTGGTACACCAAGGCTGGGAATCACTGGTTTGAAGTATCCATTTTTAGGGGCGCCGGGATGGCTCAGTCGGTTGAGTGTCAGATTCTTGGTTTCAAGCTCAGGTCATGATCTTGGGGTTGTGGGATTGATCAAGCCCCACATCAGGCTCCACACTCACTGCTTGAGATTCTCTCTTTCTTCTCCCTCTGCCCCTTCCCCCATTCCTGGACAATCTCTCTAAAAAAATGAATAAAATCTTTAAAAAAAATAAAGTATACATTTTTACTAAATAAAACGAGCTATTCTTCTGCTCCATGCCACCAATCACCTTAGCCTGGTACAGATTTCCTTGACTTCTGGTGGGTTTATGCTAAACCTATCACATGTTGATAATATCATAAATCAAAAATGCATTCAATACACCTATCCTACCCTAAATGGGCTCAGAACACTTAGAATAGCCTAGAGTTGGGCAAAATCATCTCCCACAAAGCCCATTTTATACTGAAATGCTGAATATCTCATGTAATTTATTAAATACTGTATTGAAAGTGAAAAACTGAATGGCTATGTGGGTACAGAATGGTTGTCGGTGTATCGGTTGTGTACCCTCACAATCGCATGGCTGATGGGAACTATGGCTCCTGCCCCTGCCCAGCAACACAAGAGAGGATTGTACATCTATCACTGGCCCAGGGAAAGATCAACATTCATAGTTTGAAGTATGGTTTCTACTGAAAGCCTATCACTTTCACACCATTGCAAAGTCAAAAACTTGTAAATTGAAACATTATAGGGACTATATTCTAATGGCCATAACTTCTATCTTCCGTTTTCCATATATTAGTACCTCTCTTTTACGTTGGAAGCTTTACTCAGATGTGTGGGAATCTTTGACCCTCTCTTCGTGTTTAAGAATGAGGTAGTGAAAAGATTATGGAAAATTATTTTGCACGGATTATGGAAAATCCCTTTGCACTGTTGAGCTTTGCTGTAGGTAAGTAAATGGTGAGCTGAATTTTTAGCTGAAATTTCTTCAAATGTCAACATCCATAGGCCTTTTCTCGGGATTCTTCAGTTTCTTAAGAGAAGACTCCTCTAGACTTCTGCCTGGGTACTGCATGTGATTGAGTTCATCTATTCTGTGAGTTGGGCAGGGAAAGCATGCCAAGGTCCCTACTAGTCAACATGCAAATTATCATTTAATGTCCCTGGTTTTTGTCTCTGCACCTCATCCTTTGCCCTCTGACATGGCCATGTTCCCTAAACCTGAGCCTTCCTGGTTCAGTTTTTCCAGAGATTAAATCTCTGCTCTGTGTGGTGAATGTGGGGGAGGGGCAGTGGATTGTGGGAGGTAGGAGAGAGGGGAGACAAGTAGACTCCTGGCTGTTCTGGACTGGATAGTGGGCCTGAGAGTCCAAATGCTCCATATCCTAACTCTCCACCAATTCCCTGATTTCCTTATCACATAATATGGTACCTAATTTGGGGGGGGGGTTTATTGGGTGAATCTTTTCATTTTTTATTGTTATTATCCTCTGCAAGTACTTGTATTTTAATTTCCTCTGCTGAATCATTTGCCACCCATGTACCTTCTATCTTCCAAAAAATGTCTTCCCTTGTTTGCTTTTGTCTCCTTTCCTGCCTCTTTGTTCCTGTGGGTTCATATAATTTTGATTTTGTTCTTTGAATACTATTATAGTGAAAATTCAAGTGTGAAAGGAATGGTCAATCTACCAGGTCTAAACAGAACCCCCCGGGGGAATTGGGCAGAGGCCAGAGGGCAGCTGTTGTTGTTGTTTTCAGAAATACTATGCAGAGCTATGGAAAAACAGTTCAAAGTAGAATCACTCCATATAAAGGAAGGGTAAAAGAGTCAGAGGTCTCCTTTCCATCTGTTCCTCAAACTCAGTGAACACTGACAGAAGAAAGACCTGGTGTAAACAGAGAATGGTTGAATGTGAAGACTGATCTCCAATTCTTACCTTCTGCCAAAATGTGGACTGACCAAGGAGCCATGGGGGGGCGGTCTTGTTTCCTACTATGATTTGTCATGTTTCTTTTACAGATTCTGCTACTCAACAAAGTAGCTCCTTAAGATTGTGTGGGGGATACAAAGATCAGCAAAATAGTCTCTATGCTCAAGTAATTAATAAGCTAGTGGGAAAACTGGAAGGAGTGTAATTTTCACCACACACGCCCTTTCAAAGGCTCTGTCCCATCCTACAAGTCCTCCAAAGCTGAGGGGGCCGCCTATCACTTCCCCATCTCGTCACTTCATTGTCAAAAACCACTTATCTCGTGGCAGTTCAGAGAGGGCACAACTAAAATAGCGAACAGGTAGGTTTGGTCCCTACAGTCTAACCATGCTCCAATTCCCACTTCCCTCCTCAACTCCCCAGCTTCAGTGGAGACCTTGAAGAATGAACTCTTTAGGCCCATGGCAATTCATATCCTCATATTTATTAAGTGTTGCCCAGGTTCCAAATTCAAAGTGGGAAATAAGGTGTCAGCAAATGGAAGTCCTGATGTGCACATTCTCATTTTCAACTTATTTTCTCTCCTCTCTCTTTTTTCCTACATTCTTACTTATACTTTCTTCATTTAAAAGATTCACTTTGAGCACCATCCCAAATGCTCACATGGAGGCAAATAAATATGTTTTGCTTGTCCCTAGCTATGAGTCCTTTAGTGTAAAGGTTACATGGTAAATATTTTCTATCCCAAATGTCAAAACAACCATGGACTTCCCTGAGGGGAATGTTTTTCAAAAACTCTGTGAAATCAGGTTGGCAGGCCAGGAAAGACATAATGCTGCCGCCACATGTATCCCTCACAGGAACACTTGGGAATACCCCAAAATGGGGTTCCTGGGGGTTTCTAAGGCATCATACGTGGCAGATACAAGCCCCCACCCACTCCCAGCTAAGACCTTCACACCATTTCTTCATTTTTCCTGACAAAGAAAATCTCCAGATGTTCACACCTCACTCAAAAGGAATAGTTAGGCTTAAAAAAAAACCTTCTGTGGGGAGAACTCACACACCTTTGTGGCCTTATTCTCAAGCTCCACCACACAAATATAGTAACAGCAGCTTTCCTACAAATGCTCTTCCCTTTGCAGAATTCTGCAGTACTGCACCCACCGCAGGGCAAATCTGGCGTAGGAATTCAGATGGGTGGGCAGATTCTGGCACCCTTTTCATGCAAACTTTCCCTCCCTTCTTAGAAAGGGAAAAGGAAGAAGACAGAAAGAAGAGAACATATGAGAAGCTTACTAACTTGTCCACAGCTTTCCCTTCCCTCTGCCCGACTCAGAGGGTTTTGGTCTTGCCTATTTTCCATTCACTAGTGTTCTGAAAAAGGAAAGGAAAAGTCATACTGGAAGATTCTACAGAGAAAATCAGTGAGAACAAAAGAAAAACTGCCCCAAGGGGCCATGTGAGAGGAGGGTCACGTGGCATACTGGGAAGTAAGGTACAGAAGAGGGAACCTGGAGAAGAGGTGACTTAAAGACAAGTGGATGCTAGGACAGTAGTACTCTCCCTGATGAGGTGAGTGAAGAATTCCTGCAAGTTTCCTTAAGCAAAACAATGGAAGACAATGGTCGGTGTTAGCATACTTTACCTCAGCCTCTGCACCTGAACCTCCTTAAGTGATTGAGATACACACAAAAGGAGATTTGAATTTTTATTGGCACTATGATTCTTTAATCGTGATATGTTGTAGAAGTTTTCTAAGCCTGTCCACAGAGTAGCTCCATACATATTTGAACTATCTACTCATCTCTTCTCAGACCTCCAGTGATATTTTGTGCCATTCAGCTACCTCCTGTGAATTGTCCTTCAACGCTATCTTTCCCTTCTCTTCCTCAGAAGAGGCACCCTTGACCTTGAATAGTTTCTATCCAGAGCACTAACCAAATGGAGACTTGGCCAGAAAAATGTCTGAACCAATGAAAAGTTATGGACTCTTTGATTGATGTAATTACCATCTTTTTCCTGCCCTTCCAGATTTACCTTTCTCCATCCTGGTATAGGCCCCTGGGGCTGATCTGTATGGCCTGACTAATGCAACCCCTTGCCTTGTGACTTCCAAGTTGAGTTTGACCAGTGGAGAGCACCAGGAGATCTAAGGATAAGAGTGGGACTGGCTATTTATTACCAAACTTGTTTCCTGGTATCCAGGAGTGACCCTCAACCAAAGGCAAGCCTCAGTCAGGAGACACCCCCACACACAGCTCTCCTGCCCAGATTCTGGTAGCCACTCTTCCCTGTAGTCACTCAGGCCTGGGGTTCACCAGCTCTGGAGTTTGGTGCTATCCCTTGTGGGTTTTCCTTGCTCCTCACCCATATCCTTGCAAACAGTCTATTAGACTTTCCTCAAATTACCCAATTAGAGTCTACCATCTGTTTCCTGCTGGGACCCTGACTGACACAGTTGGCAGAACGAAATTTAGCCTATCCAGAAGGTGTAAATAAAATAATGTGCTTTTATTAAGCTGTCATAAAAATAAACGTGGGCTGAGAAAAAAAATCTTGTTTGACTTACGATATATAAAAAAGCATGAAATTGTAACAAATAAACCATTACCAGTTACACAGGTTTCCTCTACTTAGAAAGCCTATACTTCTGATCACTGGGAGTATTGCACAAAAGCCTGTTAAAAACCTTGTACAATCATCTTTCTTTTTAAACTTGTAAAAAAACCCAAATACTGCTTTCAGCAAAGGAGCTGAGAAGGGTATAAATTATAACCCTAATAGACTATGAAAGGGATCTGGTTGGGATAAGTATAGATTATAAAGAAACAAAAAATGAAATAGAAGAATTAAAATCTGCATTAGAAGCAATAAAAAGCAGAATTGTCACTGAATAAAATCAAGTCAGTGGATGTAAAAAATTCATTTGAGCAGCTTTATCATAACACAGAGGAAAGTTATGCAGAGCATCAGCTGAAAATAAGCGGATATCTAAGGGAAGTAACTAAACAGGCCAGAGATAAATATTCAATAGGCAAAGAGTTCCAATATATCAGAATATTTAGAAAATATAGTAGGAAAAGATTCCATTTGTGTTAAAAAAAATTGTATTTAATTATATTTGTTATTTAATGTATTTGTTTATATTAATAAACTGATTTATGGGGTTGTATGAAGAAACCTGAAAAGTTTTATTTAGTTATAACAAATAAATGGAATGATGTTATTTTATTAGATAGGAAAATTAACTATTGTAAAAATATTCACAAATTAGTGTGGAAGTTTAAATGCAATAACATTCAAAAATCCTAAGGGGACTTTTGTTTGGTATAGAGTGAAAGAGGCAAGGACTTGACAAATGACTCCAAATTTATATAAGAAGATGTGCAGAAAAATAAAGTTTTGAAAAACAAGTTCAAAGAAAAAAGACTTACCTACTAAGTTATACTATAAAATTATAATAATTAAAACATTATATTTCTTTCACAATAATGGAAAAGGGCAACACATGAAACAAAACAGATATTCTAAAAACAACAATCTCTATAAGTTTATAATGGGATGGAACCAGAACACAATGGAGGAGAGAGATTATTCAGCAATTGGTACTGAAAAAAGTAGATTAACTTTTTTTAAAAAATGTGTTCAACTTTACCTCATGTTACACCAAAACCAATTCCAAATGGACTAAAGAATTACATTTTTTAAATTATACTGTAAAAAGGTAGAAAAATTAATAAATAGCCATAAGATCTTGGATTGAGAAAGAATTTTCTACATAAAAGTTATGAGAAAAGACCTAATGAAATAATTAGTTTAAAAACTTAACTTCTGTATGACGAAAGTCATTAGAGTAAGGGTAGATTTCTGTAACCAAGAGTCAACAACTTTGACTTTACAAACTTAGCTTAAAGAACAAAGCTTAACTTAGCTTAAAGAACAAAGTATTTTATGCGCTGTCACCTAAGAGTCCAAGGTCTGCCATTCAAGATCACCCAAGTTTTTTCCAATTCCTTGCTCTGCCATCTTCTAGGGCACTGCTGCATGGTTACAACTGGGCCTGTGCCACATCGGGGTTCCCAGCCGGTAAGCAGGGTGTAGGCTGTGAAGGAAGCACTCCCACTGTCTTACAGGCATAGTCAGACAACAGTAAACATCACTTCTGCTCACCTCTCACTGGTAAAGAGTTAGCCACATGGTTCTGTTTAACTGCTAAGAAGGTTGGAACGTGTATGTAGTCTCTAGCAAGAGAGCCACATGTCTAGCTATACTACACTATGGGAAAGGAGAGAACAAATTTAGTTGGAAAACAGAAATATCTACCACACCACTCCAAAGACAACTGAAAGGCAGAGAGCAAACCAAAGAAAAATATGTGCAGCAAATCTAAAAAATAATTGTCATCATTATAGTATAAAGAATTCAGTATCACAAATCAAAAAGAAAAACACCAATGTACCAATTTAAAAAATGGACAAAGGACATAAATAATATAAACATCCAATAAACATGAAAATTAGACAACATTGCTTGTAATAAAAGACATTTAAACTAGGACAATTAAATGCCACCGTTTATCAATCTCTTTGTCAAAATCTTTCTTAATGGTCATTCTCAATGATGGCACAATATGGTAAGACCACTTTGGTGGAGTACAAATCAGATCATTCAGCCTTTATGAAATGTACCTGGTTAATATATACCAAGAGCTTTAACCATGCTCTTCTGGAACCCTGAGTCCACATGAGAAATCTACCTAAGGAAGAAACCCAAGATGAGGTCAAAGAGGCATGCAAATGTGTTCGCAGAACAACCAATTGGAAATAACCTAAATGCCTGACAATAAGAGAATGGTTAAATGAATTATGTGTACGGAGTAAATGTATTACTATCTCTATGTTCCCATATTGCTTTATGGATGACCTCTGTCCACCTCCCCACGTGGGAAGTGCTAGAGAGGACAATATAAGAATTTCTTCGCTCCTCTCTTATTCCTTTCCCAGAGAGAAGCAGCTGATTTGTTTTCAGAGAGTATCATATCCTTTGGGTCATATTCCACATAGACAGAGTTATTAGCAGGAACCATGCTCTGTCTTCTCTACTTAGGTTTCTTAGGAAAGGTCAGGCCTCCACCTCTGCTGCTTCAGAAGTGGTGTGGTCTGCATTGTGGTCATGCACACAATCAAGACATGCGCTCTCCCAGATTCTCCCTTCTGTCCTACTTGGACCTAGGAGACAGGTCTAAAACTTCCATGCAGGTGGCTAGTTAAGTGTCTTGGAATTCACTTTATTAACTCAATTATTCAGACAGAGCATCTAATATTGGGTATGGGAGTGGGCAAGCCTCAGATCCTAGTTTCTTTCTATGAGCTAAATTCTCTAGGAACTTCTGAATTCTGAGAATTATGGGGCCCTGACTGATAAGGGTTCTTTGTCCCCTACATGATTCCCTGTGCCCATTTTCTACTGGTCGGAACATGCAGGGAGCAGCACTCTAAACCTCCAACACTGGGCGACATCTGTAAGTACAATAATGTCCATTTTGTTTGAGAATTATGTTTATTTTTATAGGAAAATGCTATTAGGAAAATATTACATGATAGCTGATGGAAAGGCAAGTAACAGACTTTTCATTGCAACAACATAGCAAGCCAAAAAAATCTTTCCAGAAAAAAAGCATATAAAAATGATGGGTACTATGTTGAATAATAATGGTGAGAGTGGGCATCCTTGTCGTGTTCCTGATCTTAAGGGAAAGGCTTCCAGCTTTTCCCCATTAGAAGTCCTTGCAACAGCAATCAGACAACAAAAAGGGATAAAAGGTATCCAAATCGGCAAAGAAGTCAAAATGTCTCTCTTCGCAGATAACATGATATTCTACATGGAAAACGCAAAAGAATCCACTCCCAAACTATTAGAAGTTATAGAGCAATTCAGTAATGTGGCGGGATACAAAATCAATGCTCAGAAATCAGTTGCATTTCTATACACGAATAATGAGACTGAAAAAAGAGAAATTAGGGAATCCATCCCATTTACAATAGCACCCAAAATCATACATTACCTTGGAATTAACTTAACCAGAGACGTAAAGGATCTATATTCTAGAAACTACAACTCACTCTTGAAAGACATTGAAGAAGACACAAAAAGATGGAAAAATATTCCATGCTCATGGATCGAAGAATTAACATAGTTAAAATGTCCATGCTACCCAGAGCAATCTACACTTTCAATGCTATCCCAATCAAAATACCAATGACATTTTTCAAAGAAGTGGAACAAACAGCCCTTAAATTTGTGTGGAACCAGAAAAGGCCATGCTAATCGCCAAGGAATTGTTGAAAAGGAAAAACAAAGCTGGGGGCATCACAATGCCGGATTTCAAGCTGTACTACAAAGCTGTGATCACAAAGACAGCATGGTATTGGCACAAAAACAGACACATAGACCAATGGAACAGAATAGAGAACCCAGAAATGGACCCTCGGCTCTTTGGGCAACTAATTTTTGACAAAGCAGGAAAAAACATCTGGTGGAAAAAAGACAGTCTCTTCAATAAATGGTGCTGGGAAAACTGGACAGCTACATGCAAAAGAATGAAACTTGACCACTCTCTCACACCATACACAAAGATAAACTCCAAATGGATGAAAGACCTCGATGTGAGACAGGAATCCATCAAAATCCTAGAGGAGAGCATAGGCAGCAACCTCTACGACATTGGCCACAGCAACATTTTTCATGACACATCTCCAAAGGCAAGAGAAACAAAAGATAAAATGAACTTGTGGGACTTCATCAAGATAAAAAACTTCTGCACAGCCAAGGAAACAGTCAAAAAAACTAAGAGGCAGCCCATGGAATGGGAGAATATATTTGCAAATGACGCTACAGATAAAAGACTGGTATCCAAGATCTACAAAGAACTTCTCAAACTCAATACACGAGAAACAAGTAAACAAATCAAAAAATGGGCAGAAGATATGAACAGACACTTTTCCAATGAAGACATACAAATGGCTAACAGACACATGAAAAAATGTTCAAAATCATTAGCCATCAGGGAAATTCAAATCAAAACCACACTAAGATACCACCTTACGCCAGTTAGGATGGCAAAAATCGACAAGGCAAGAAACAACAGTTGTTGGAGAGGATGTGGAGAAAGGGGATCCCTCCTACATTGTTGGTGGGAATGCAAGTTGGTACAGCCACTCTGGAAAAACCGTGTGGAGGTCCCTTAAAAAGTTAAAAATTGAGCTACCCTATGACCCAGCCATTGCACTACTGGGTATTTACCCCAAAGATACAGACGTAGTGAAGAGAAGGGCCATATGCACCCCAATGTTCATAGCAGCTCTGTCCACAATAGCTAAATCATGGAAGGAGCCGAGATGCCCTTCAACAGATGACTGGATTAAGAAGTTGTGGTCTATATATACAATGGAATATTACTCAGCTATCAGAAAGAATGAGTTCTCAACATTTGCTGCAACATGGATGGCACTGGAGCAGATAATGCTAAGTGAAATAAGTCAAGCAGAGAAAGACAATTATCATATGGTTTCTCTCATCTATGGAACATAAGAGCTAGGAAGATTGGTAGGAGAAGAAAGGGATAAAGAAAGGGGGGGGTAATCAGAAGGGGGAATGAAGCATGAGAGACTATGGACTCTGAGAAACAAACTGAGGGCTTCAGAGGGGAGGGGGGTGGGGGAATAGGATAGGCTAGTGATGGGTGGTGGGGAGGGCACGTATTGCATAGTGCACTGGGTGTTATACGCAACTAATGAATCATCGAACTTTACATCAGAAACCAGGGATGTACTGTATGGTGACTAACATAATATAATAAAACATATTTTAAAAAATGATGGGTAATTTTTTAAATATGTTCAAGCTATAAATGAACTGGAATGAAAATAAGTGAAGTCCTCACAGGTCAGGTCCTATTGGACAGAAGAGATAAGCCCCTCATAAAGCTGGTGGCTTTGGCTTTCATAGGTTATCTGGGATTAAAGGAGAAGCAGCCTGGGCTACTTACAAAGCAGGGGCTGTAACAGAGACCCTCCCACATACAGCTGGCAACAGAAGGCAACTCTTCTGATGGGTAAACATGAAAATTCTCTGCCACCCCCATTAGGAGGTGATTAAGAAAAACATCCAATCTCAATCTTGGCTTGTATGGGAGCAGACAAAAACTTCCACGAGAATTTGTAACCACAAGGCAGTCTTCACATAGGTTTGGGGCTGGAATTCACATGATGGTATGGCCCCAAATACCTAAGCCACTAATTTGGCTTAAAGTATTCCCAGGTATCTTGCAGAATCACACACAAATCCTCTCTGGGGAATCATACCACAGAAAAAAGTTTGAAGGATCATGAGCTCTCTCCCTTTCAGGCATGCTGACATGCACGCATGCGTGCGTGCACAGACACACACACACCTGTGTACACACGCATATTTGAGACTTAAGCCACCATGAACAATTATCCATAGAAACAAAAATCAGGCAATTAGACCTACAAAGATGGCAGATATTCAAGTAAACAGATTCAGAATATGAAATAAGTAAATGTTTAACATTTTAAATAAATAAAAGCAATGGATAAAAGCATGACTAAGGAATAAGAGACTGAAAATGAGCAGTCAGGCAGATTAGCAAGAGAAAAACAGAACTTCTAGAAATTAAAAGCAGAGTGAATACAATCAGAAAGGTAAGGAATGGGTTAAAAAGATTAGACATTCAGCAATTCCAATCTCAGGAATGCATCATAAGGAAACAAATTAACAGAAGCAAAAAACCCTATCACTGACATGCTCATTGTGACAATTTCTACAAAGAAGAGCATGGAAATAATCTGTGTGGTCAATAATGTTTCCATTAAATAAACATTTATTAAGTTTTTTAAAAAAGCTGATTAGACATAGTTGAAGAAAGAATTAGTCAATTAGTCAATTAACTTGTGTTAATATCTTCTAGGAACATCTACAAGTATGTTTTTATATTTGGTATTTTATGTCTATATAATCTGCCTTTGATTTCAATTACAAAGCACATTTATTTATAAATTCACATTATCCTGACAGTAACCCCATGGGATTTCCAAGGTAGACATTAATTCCCCAAATAGACTGTAAAGTCTTTGAAAGCAGACACTAAAATGTATTCTTTGGTCTTCTGCAAATGATTACATGCAATCTGTTGAATATATATAGTTAAATCTATTCAATGCTTCTCCAATTTGTAATATATTTGAACAAAATACCTATTCTTTCTTTAAATATCTTTCCCCAGTGTAAAAGTAGCTTTTTTTTTTTTTCACAAGTGATTTTGAAATCCTGAAATTGAAGTTTCTAGAAAGGAAATATGTGTAAAGACCACTTTTTTGGTGCCTAGAGTCCCAGATGTGCCCTAACACAGTATTTGCTTTTGGGCAAAAGAAGAGGTATAGTTGAATTAGGTAAATATTTATTGAGTGTCTACCAAGTGCCAGACATTGTTTGGTAATTTACATATGTTATAATCTCATTAGTCTTTGAGGAAATGCCCAAGTGATTTTTGTGTGTATGACATAATGGATAAAAGAATCATTAGGTGCTGTGTTTTGTGTCAGGCATTGTGCTAGTTACGTTACATATATTTTTCTTCTTCAAATAGTTAACCAGCTTTCCAGCATTTATGTGGATTATTCTCACAGAAATTTCTCGCACAGGAGGCAGAATGCCATTAGAATAACACCCGAAGTCTGCTCAGACCCAATAACTTCTCCAAGATTCATGGTGGCAAGAGAGGGCATAATGAAGGGAAAGTCCAGCCAGCCTTCCCCACAGCCTGTGTTAGATGGGACTAGGGGGTCAATAGACTCTATTCCCCAAAATGAATGTGACTAGCAGCAGTTCAGTGGGGGCATTATCTTAGAGGGAGGGAGAAACTACAGACCAAGGTCACTATTTTAAGAGCCTGTAATGGATCTGTAGTCTTTTGCTCACCTCTTGTTTTAACTTCATTAGTGGAAATTATGTATTTAGGGTCTACCAGAACCTCCTAGAAAAATCCAAAGAAGTCATTCAAGAAAATAAAACCTAATAGATTGGGGTGGCCAAGAACAGTTGGGAACCCAACCCAGGATCATAGCAGGAGTCCAACACTGAAGCTGGCCTGACCTGGGTTATAGAGTACACAGAACAATGAAGTCTGAGTGGAGACAGCCCTTCCTTCCCCACAAATCTAGATAACAGCTTTAAAAAGAGTAACAATAACAACAAATGTCTGTGTGGTACTTACTTTATTCTAAGCACTGTTCTAAGTGACATACGTACATACATCAAATCCTTTTTGGTGAGTACCATCATCTGTCCCATTTTTAGATGAGGACATATCTGCTAAGATCATGGGTACTCTGTGACATGGCCAGCTTCAATGCAGGCAGTCTGGCTCATCACCACTAGCTCTACCACCTCTCACACACCAATCATTCTTATTACAAGGACGTACAAAGGACTTTGGTGACTGAGACGTAATATGCAACATGGCTATTCCATATTAGTTGTATTGGGTGCTTACAGAGTCAGGGCTCCTGAGAGAGTTCAGTCTGGGAGCCTTATTCACCTTACTAGCACATCTAACTTGGAGAAGTGTGACTCTCAGTCTTGAGAGTTCAGTTTCTGTTTATGCCAGATTAACCCTGCACTCGTTCATTCAAATATCTTTACAAAAGAGCCAGTGCAATGTCCACGATAGCCAAAATATGGAAAGACCCCAGATGTCCCTCGACCGATGAATGGATAAAAATATGGTATATCTATATACACAACTGAATATTACTCAGCCATCAAAAAGAATGAAATCTTGCTATTTGCAACATGCTAGAACTAGAATGTATTATGCTAAGCCAAATAAGTCACTCAGAGAAAGAAGTACCACATGACTTCACTCATATGTGGAATTTAAGAAACAAAACAGATGAACATTGGGGGAGCGAAGGAAATATAAAATAAGATAAAAACAGAAAAGGAGGCAAACCATAAGAGACTCTTAACTATAGGGAACAAACAGAGTTGCTGGAGGGGAGGAGAGTGGGGGAATCGGTAACTGGGTGATGGGCATTAAGGAGGGCACTTGATGTAATGAGCACTGGGTATTATATACAACTGATGAAGCACTAAATTTTAACCCGGGAACTAATAATACTCTATATGTTAACTAACTTGAATTTAAATTAAAAAAAAAAAAAGTGTTCCTGTGCAAACCACTCCTGTGATCATACTGTGATCTGTGCCTGTGGTTGCCGTCCCGACCATGGATCATGCATCAGAAGCTGATTAGCTGACTTCTCCTTAACCCATGGTTTCAAATAAGGAACGCTTTCTAGATTTGCAGGAGTGGTAGAAGATCATTTACTTTGTTTCCCTAGAGGTCTACCTCTTTTCTGTAAAATCCTCTTCCTCTACCCCCATTGCCCCTGGTCCTTTAATCCCTCTAAGATATCCACCTCTATTATAATCATGTTATGTCCATAACTTCCAGCAATGAGTAGTTAGGAGAGTCCTTAAAATGTACGGAATATGTGAACTTCTCTGATGACACCAGAGAAAGGGGCAGCCGGAGAGAATGGCCAATGAGCATGTGCAGGGGAGTGTGAATATAGGCAACCAGCGGTGTGATCTGGGGAAGAAAGCGTACAATACGTACACAGTGGGCAACAGAAGTAACCAAAAGAGAGTAAATCAGGAGAGTTCCCAGACATTACTGAAAAATGATTTGGGCCTGAGAAGTGACCTGGAGGCCAAGAAGCCTGATAATTACTTTACTGTCGCAACGTTCCTTTCTCCAACCTCGTTTCTTCCATCTTTTCTACCTCTAAAACCTCTATCTTGGTAATCAGAGCAGATGCTCAGTACCAAGAAGTGACTGACTCCCTCCTCATTTCCTTTTAGCACTCAGAACCCTCCTCTTACCATAAAGTTTGAGCATTAAAATTGAGTCATTTCTTATATAAATAGAGAAATCTATTTGGAAACAGATATAGAGGCTGTCCATCAAGCTGTTGCCTAATTCAAACCTGCTCATTTAAATTACTACTAAATTTGTAGTCAATGAGAAGTGTGTCTCACCACGCAAACTCTTCTGATGGTGGAGTAGAAGACACTGAGTGTCATGTCACAGAAATTAAGTTTCATCCCCACACTGCCTTTCTGTCTTCCCATGGAGAACAACGCTATGAATCCCAAATAATGTCTCATATGTCTTACCCACTCCTTCTGTTTGTGGTCATGATTGATTCTGAGCTGAGCGCTAGTGTCTGTCTCATTACATTGGCCTCAGAGTACTGTCAAGTTTGTTTTCAGAGGAAACTTTTCAAACTATGTAATAGGCCCCAATAACAACAAAAAAAAGAATGTTGATAGCCAGAAAGAGAAACAAGGTGCATTACTATGGCACTGGCGTCCTTCTTTAGAGATCAGGAGAAATATGACAAGTGTGACTCCTATTATTGTTGTAGCATATTGCATTCAGCTATGATGAAGCGGCCTGTGCAAGTGTATCCTGAGGTATTTCCACTTCATGCATTTGGCATTGTTATTAGTTATTGCACTTAAGATACATTGGTCTGTTTACTCCTCATGTTTCCTCACAGAGAAAATGTTAACCATGGAAAAAGGATATTTGATGTTACAAATTATCTAGCTTGCTAGACTCATTTCCCTTTTAGTATGCAATTATTTGTTTAGCTTCCCTTAGCAAATGAAATTTCAAGGGCATTTCAAGGAATATAAATAATATAAAAGGGAAGTAGAGCCCCAAAGACTGTTTCTTTTTTTTCTTTTTTTTTTTTTTTGGTATTCAGGAGCAGCACTGAGTCATGCATATGTATGAATCAACAAAATCAGGTTAGCTAAGAAATTGGAAATTGCACTCCACTAGAACATTTGTCTTGCTCTAGAGATCTTTGTTACGGATTTGAAGGACTAATAAAAAATCACCAGCATGACTGGAACAGATGTTTTTTATGGACTTGGGTTGTTAATAGTCTTTTTAGCTTCTCCTAAGGACTTAAGCAGATTCCTCACTTGTCCTCAATACTGAAATTATGTTAACATTGTCCAAAATGTACACCAACAAGGTATATTTAAAATGCCATAAATTGGAATGGGGATACTGGAGACTTCAACAAAGCAGAATAAATTTTAAAAGCAGCAAAGAGAGAGAGATGTTAGACAAATAGATCAATGAATAAATAGAAGATATGGGATATAAATAAAGAGATTTTAGATGGATCAATAAGAGCATGAAATAGACAAAACAATAAATAATTAGCTAATCACCATTTTCTTCTTATTGCACTAGGTAACCCCTTTCTCCAGCAGAAATTACCAGGATCATAGGAAGCACAGAGTAGAAAATAAACTCAAAATGCTGCTCCTATATTTACTTTGATGGTGTGCCTAGAAGAGCTTACCCTAAGAATTCATATGCAACACTCTTTCTTTCTAGGCCCTTATAAGTCTCTCCCAGTGGAGGCCAAAATTGATCAATTTTTCAGAGACCAAAATAGGTAAGAAACAGCAGCTAACAAGTTTCCTGGTGTCATGGGGATGACTGTTTGTTGCCATCTTTTAAACTGCATGAGTAGGTGCAAATGGGGCACCTGCCCCCAGCCTTGCCCTCTCTGCCCATCTCAGTTGGAACACACTCCTGCTGGGCATGCCCAGTCCCATTCAGCTTAAGGCCACGTTGCCATCTGCTTCAATTCCTGGTGTTGCCCACAATTTATTTCCTCTCATTAATGAGTGATGGTACAGGATAAGAGGCAAAATAAAACTTAGTAGTATAGGACAATGCTGAGCACTTTCTCCTTCTCCATTAATTCCAAAGAGATGGTTTTGATGCTGGTTTCAAGGCTGGTTCCCCACAGGAAAGCCATGTAGACTTGAATGAGCTTACTAAGCTCTGAGCCTCAGTTTAACTCCTCTGTAAAATCAGGGTATGTATTTTCTCTCTCAAGATTGTTGTGAGGTATGAATGAGTAATTCACATGGAAGTGTCTAAAATTGTAGTGGCACATGGTAAGCGTCAATAAATGGTAATTACTACCAGTTGTTTATTCACCAATTCTGCAAGCATATTTTGAGCTTTCCCCAAGTATATGTTAACTTATATGAAGTTATGAAGATAGAGAAAAATAAAGACAAGACACTGACCTTTCAAAAAGCTCCTATTCTAACAGAAGAAGCAAACATGTGGATAAATATTTATTCTCCATAATACATAATTAAATGTTCCAAGAAAGTCATATGTGCACTTAGAGTTTGAAAATAAGGGGTGGGGTGGGGTGGCAAAAAGCTACTTTAAAAAAATGATGGCTGTCTTTCTTGAAATTTGATGAAAATCATCAACCCACAGATTTAAGAACCTCAACTAAGCCCAAGCCGGGAAAATAAAGAAGAAAAAAAGAAAATTATGCCAAAAAACATTATAGTCACATTGAAGAAATAGGAAAAAAAAAAAAAAAGAAAGAAAGAAAAGAAAATTTTTAAAGTATTCAGAGGAAAAAAGACAAATTACAGGGGAGCAACAATAAAAATGATTTCTTATTTCTGATCAGAAATAATCCAAGCCAGTCGACAATGAATCATATCATTAAATCCCTGAAAGAAAATTAAAACTCTCAGCTAAGAATTCTATAACCAATGACAATATATTTCAAAATTGAAGATGAGGGGCACCCAGGTGGTTCAGTGGGTTAAGGGTCTGACTCTTGGTTTCCGTTCAGACCTTCATCTCAGGGTTGTGAGATCGAGCCCCTCATCAGGCAGCATGCTGCTCAGTGCTGAGTCTACTTAAGAGATTCTCTCTCTCCCTCTTCCTCCACCTCTGCCCCTCCCCTCACTTGTGCTCTCACGCATGTGTGCTCTCACTCTCTCCCTCAAGTAAATACTTTTTTAAAAATTGAAGATGAAAAATAGGTTTGAATAAACAAAAGTGGAGAGAATCCTTGGCCAGCAGATCAAGAAAAATTAAAGAAAATTCTTCAGGCTGAAGGGAAATAATATCAGATGGAAAGTCAGATCTATAGGAAGAAATGAAGAACACAAAACGGTAAAATCGTGGGGAAATATAATAGAATATTTTCTTTCCTTAATTTCTTTAAAAGATAAGAATAAGGTAACTGTGGGATTAGTAATATATTAATACCATGTCACATATTGAGGTGCCTGGCTGGCTCAGTGAGAGGAGAACGCGACTCTTCATCTTAAGATCATGAGTTCGAACCCCACATTGGGTGTAGATATGACTTAAATAAATAAACTTTAGGAAAGGAATATATGTCTCATACTTAACAACATTGGTACAAAGGACGGGAGGGAAGTAAGTGGACATATAAGGCTCTCACATTAAACATGAAGTGGTATAACAACTTAAGATAGACTGTGAGAGGTTAAGGAGACCTACTTTAATTCCTGGAGCAACTAGTAAAAAATAAATAAGGCAAACAAAGTAGGATAGCTAAAAGTTAGTAGGGGGGACAAAATGGAATAAGAAACATACTGATTAATCCAAAAGAAGCTGAAAGCAGAGAAACAAAAAGAGGGGAGAAATAGAAAATAAATAGTAAAATGGTAGATATAAACTCAGCAATAGGAGTAATTGCGTTAAATGTGAATGGATACATACAACAATTGAAAACCAGAGATTGTCAAATAGATGAGGAAAAGCAGAGTTACAACTATAAGAGACACAGTTGAAATATAAAAATACAAATGGTTGAAGGTAAAAGGGCGAAAGAAGATATACCATGCAAATGTAAACATGCAAAAGCTGGTATGACTGTATTTATATCAGATAAAATGGAATTCAAAACAAGGGATGTTACTGGAAATAAAAGAAAGCATCCAATAATGATAAATGGGTCAATTCATGGGGTGCCTGGGTGGCCCAGTCAGTTAAGCATCTGCCTTCAGCTTAGTCATGATCTCAGGGTCCTGGGATCGAGCCCCATGTCAGGCTCCCTGCTCAATGGGGAGTCTGCTTTTCCCTCTCCCTCTGCCCCTCTCCCCCTGCTCATTCTCTCTCTCTCTCTCATTCTGTCTCATTTAAAGAGGTAATGAATATAAAATGAAGTCATATGGGTGGGCCATGATCTAATATGACTGGTGTCCTTACAATAAAAAGAGATTAGGACACAGACACACACACCAACTCAGAGGCAACCATGTGAGGCCACAATGAGGAGGCAGCCATCTGCAAGCCAAGGAAAGAGACTTCAGAAAAAGAAAACTTATGAACACCTTGATCTTGGACTTCTAGCCTCTAAAACTGTGAGAAAATAAATTGTTGTTTAAGTCACCCAGTCTGTGGTATTTTGCTATGATAGCCCTAGCAAACTAGTACAGATTTCAATTCTCCATGAGTTGATCTACGGATGCAATGCTATTGTAATCAGAATCCAAGTGGGCATTTGTGTAGAATTTAATAAGCTGGAGAGGAATAAGAAATGAAGCATTCATGTGAAACCCAAAACGATCTTGAAAAAGAACATACAAGATGTACATTACCTGATTTGAAGACCTACCATAAAAACCACTGTAGTTCTAGGCAGTGCATAATAAGACAGACAAATAGAACACAGGAAACACCAATAGACCTATATGTACGCTATCAGCATATGTAAATAATCAAAGGCACCAAGGAATTCAGTGGGTATAGGAATCTTTTCAACAGATTACTCTGGAACAAGTAGATAATCATATGGGAAAAAAAATGAATTTCAACTCCTACCTCACACCATACACAAAAATTAATTTGAGATAGATCACAGACATAATCACAAAAGTAAAAACTACAAAGCTTCTAGAAAAAAAAGCATGGAAGAATATTTTCATGATCTTGGGCTGGGCAAAAATTCCTTGGGCAAGACTTGGAGAGTATTAACTAGAAAATTTTAATAACAAATTGAGCCTTACCAAAATGTAAAACTCTGTTTGTCAAGACAAAAAAAAAAAAAAAGGAAAATAAACAGTCAAAGCAAAAGTGGGGGAAACATTTATAACACATGCATAGATCAAAGGACTTATGATCAGAATATATAAAGACCTCCCAGTAATCAATAGTAAGAAGACAGCTCAGAGAAAATATCAGCAAAAGATTTGAACAAACTCTTCCAAAACAAAGCATGTGAATGGCCAATATTCAATGAAAAGATTCTCAATGGGCTAGGAGACTATTTCAGTGGCTTGGACAAGAGTAGTGTCAAAGGTGAAGAGTGGTCATGGTTTGGATATATTTGAAAGCAGAGCCAGCAGGATTTGTTGGTAGACTGTATGTGAGGTATGAGAGAAAGAAAGAGGTCAAGAATGTTTCTCAGTTTTTAGCCTGAGCTCTGTTAGGATTTGAACCCAGTCAGTATTGCTCCAGAGCTAGCAAGTACTTACAGCTGCCTTCCTCCCCCAGAGCTCCTGATAGTCATTACTGATGCCTGTCCACTACAGCTCAGCATGCTGACAGGCCCTGCAGCTTCATGAATCATTCAGGCCCACCTATCACCTTCTCCTTAGAATCTGCTTTTCCTACCTCAGTGTCTCTGGTCAAATCTAGTTCGTGCCTTTCTGCCCAGTTCCTTTGGGTTTGATGCTCATTTGATCCTCTGGTCCTCAGCTGCACCTCTGTCCATAGACTGTCTTTTTGGATTCCACACTCTCCCACCCCCATGCTCCATGCCTTGAGGTCTCAGGTTACTGCAAACTCACACCTTTGCAACAAACCCCAGGTCTAGCAAGGGCCCATGACGGCTTCTACTGACCAGAAGAGAAGTTCCAAAAATCATAAGGTTTCAAGGGAAGACTAGGTCAACCCATGTCTTGCCCAATGTACCCAGCTGAAGGGCTAAGTTGGGGCTGAAATCCAACCCACGCTCTAGTCTCAAGATCTGAGTCCCAGTGCTAGGCTGCAACCTACAGGAAGCAGTCCCTTTTCCCCAACTGATTTACTCAAAGAAGAGGTCTTTTACATAAGGCACTGTTCCTAATTTGCCCAAAGGCATCATGTGTACAAAAGAAGTCCAGACAGGCATGACTCTGATTCACAAAGGCTGGACTTTTTTTTCTAGGAACAACAGTAAGAAGCTTAATAGAGCACTTTAAACTGCTGTCTCTCTTGCTTAGAAATTTTTTTTAAAGAATTTAAGTTGAAAGAGAAAACTAAACTTCATTGATATTGGCATATCAGAAGGCAGTGTTCCTAGGTAGCATCTTTGTTTTGTCCCACATCGGCACGTCACTGTTTCTCCTCCACTCCAGAAGTGCAAACAGCTTTTGTTTATTTCTACTGAACATCATTCCTTTTTCTCTGATATTGTCCCGATTGAACCTGAGAAGCTGACATAATTGTGCAACTCATATCTAGTGAAAGTTGAACTTTGAACAGTAACTGGAGATCTGAGCAGATAAAGGCATCTGACAGGAGTTTGTACTTGACAACACTAGCATCCCTTCCCTTTTGAATAATAATATAACGAGTTCAACACTCACTGTTTTCCTGCTGTTGCAATGGTGAAATCAAGTGTTGGTATGACCTGTTTATCTGGTAAAAACTCCATTAATTTGTGCCCAGACTCATTAATTGCTCTTAATTCACATTTGACCATTGTATCTGGTCCCTGACCTCTGGTCCCATTTTTGCATGGAAATCTCCCTTTCAGTAAAAACACTTCATGCTCTGGCATATAGCCACTTACTGCTGATTGTCACTAGGACTTTCCTGTCACCCCAGCTGCTGAATTTCCTTGAACACATTTCAGCAATAGGCTCCAGAAGGCTTTTTAAGATAAAATATTTTTTTAAAAAGTCTATAAATCCTGATAAGCTCTTCCCACATTATTATAATTCATGCAGGAAGGCCTGTGGTGGCGTAAATAGCACGGAACTGGATGCAATGCACACACTAGGTACTGAGTTTTTGTTAAATGAGAGAGTAGTCCTAACTCTCCTTATAACGAGCCTGTGTGAGGTCCTGTCATCTCGTAGGGCCTCGGTCTCCTAGTTTAACATCCAAGGGCTGGAAAAGGTAAGGTTCCAAGATCCAGGATGGGGGCCTGTGAAATTCCCATCTCTTCTATCACAGTATTCTGAAGTATTCCTTAGGCAAACTGAAGACGAAGGCTGAAAAACAAGCTCCTGGAACTCAAATGGCCTGACTGCCTATTGCGTCAGTCCCCCATGAGCGGACAACTTCAGAGAACAGGCATGGAGTCCTAGGAGATTTTCTCAAATAGCTCAAGCAATCTGGAGATTCAATAAATCCAACCAGTATGTTGCAAGACATCCCACCCCTTGCTTTTTATCTTTTTCTCTCAACTCCATATAATTTTTAAAAGAAAATTCACCTTTAGGGTCTGGTTTGTTTTTTAGGAATTCAGTTATTTTATTCCCTCATAACTCATTGGACTTAGCACTGGTTGGAAAAATCTTTAGGCCCTTTAGTTTTTTCCTATCTTTTGAATAAAATCACTGATCTTATCAAGGCTACAATATTAATACAGTTGAAGACAAAAAAATGTCTAAGTCGATACTCTTAGAACAAAATCTTTGTAAGCTCTACACTTAGCAGATATTCTCTCACTCAATCTTTTAAGTTTCAATCTCTCCCATAGCCATTTTCATGGGTAGTTTAATTAAAATCAAAGAGGCAATTCTAAAGATTAGTCATAGACATGTCACTAACCTGAGATTCACAAGAACCCATCTCTACTTCAGCTCTAAGTAGTAATATTTTGCTATGAAACATTGCTCAAAAATATCCTGGAATTTGATATTTGGGAAGAAATACAGAGGTCAGCCTAGCAATGAGGAGTTACTTTACAAAAAGCCTCTCTTGCATAGCCTACGTAATTACTTCTTGTGATTAAAAACAAGTAAGCCTTTACTATTTCCCACCTATTTCCACTACTGGATAGGTATGGTAGAAAGACTGAACTGCCACTTCCATCTTCTGGTTGTAGTTCTGCTTTCTGAAGCAACAGAGGAAATTAGTAATAGCCTCCATATTTTAAGCATTAACTATATGTATGGTTACTTCATTTAAACTTCACAATAGCCATTAGCTCTGACCAAAATGAAGTACTAGAGAGTCCTGCATTAAACAACTAGCAAAATGAGAAAAAATATATATATAGATATGAAACAAAGTTTTTGACACTGAAAAATAGGCAGTATAGGACTATGATCCCCAAGAAAAGGGTAAGAAAAAAGGTAAGCCTTACAATTCTGCAGCTTGCTACCTGGAGACAGTTTCTAAGCCACGGCACAGGAAAGGGTACCTAAACAGAGCCCAATGGTCTCATTTAGATGAAGAGACAGATATGGAAGTTCAAGAAGGTAAAACAGCTATAATCTGTGGAACAGAAAGTCAGGGGTGGAGGAGCTGCACTGAAACAGTGTGTGAGAAAGCTTGCACGCATGCTCTGCAGATCTACAAAGGGATCCCCTTAAGTCTTTGGATGAGGACTGATCTATACATGCATGAAAGTAAATTCCCCAAAGCCCAGGGGAAACCCTCTGGAAAGCAAAAGATCAAAAACGCCCAAAGCTTATATCATGTTCCCACTAGATTGGACAAATCTCATAATACACAGGGCATCAGACAAAATAATCAGAAGGGTATGACCTTAGTAGCCATATTAAATTGCCCATAAAATATAGATTGCCCTAGACCTGCTATAACAAGCTTAAAGCAAGCCCCAAAAAGATCCAGCTGATTCCAAATAAATTAATTGCATACCAGAACAAGTCGAACACTATTTAAAGGAATACACGAAAGTCACCATCCAACAACGTAAAATTCACAATTCCAGGCATTTAATCAAAATTTCCCAGACATGCAAATAAGAAAATATTACACCCAATCAGGAGAAAAACATCAACTCCTGGACTTAGACACTGAAATGATAGATGATATAATTAGCAGATAAGGACACTGAAACAGGTACAGATGGTCCCTGACTTAACAATTGCTCAGCTTATATGATCTTTCAATTTTACAATGGCACAAAAGCAATATACATTCGGTAGAAACTATACGTCAAATTTTGAATTTTGATCTTTTCCTGGGCTAGTGATATATGGTATGATACTGTCTTGTGGAGCTAGGCAGTGGCAGCTCCTAGTCAGCCCCACAATCACCGGGCTACACAACCAATACACTGACAACCATTCTGTACCCAAGTAGCCATTCTGTTTTTCATTTTCAGTACAGTCTTCAATAAATTGCATGAGATATTCTAAAATAGGCTTTGTGTTAGATGATTTTGCCCAACTATAGGCTAATATAAGTGTTCTGAGCATGTCTAAGGTAGGCTAGTCTAAGCTATGAGGTTTGGTAAGCTAGGTATACTGTATTAAATGCATTTAGACTTATGATATTTTCAACTTAACAATGGTTTTATTGGAACATAACCCCACTGTAAGTCAAGGAAGATGTGTATTATAAATACACTCCATAGGATTAAGCACATGAAGGAAAATATGGGTATGATGAAGACACATATGGAAGATATTTTTCAAAAAGAAAAAAATGGCACTGAAAACTAAAAGGTCTCAAATGAAAAGAAAATATCTTTTAGCAATAGAAACTGAAATGTCTCAAATAAAAATACCTTAGGATTAATAGCAGACAGATTAGACAGAAAGAAAAAAGTCAGTTAACTTGAAAACATTGCAATAGAAACAATCCCAAACAAAGCACAGACAGAAAAAGGCAAAAAATGAACAGAGCACCAATGCCCTGCGGAACAATACCAAGTAATCTTAACAGACATGTCATTGACATATCAGAAAGAGACTAGGTGTAGACAAAAAAATATATGAAGATAAAATAATGGCCAAAATTTTTCCAAATGACTATAAACCCACAGATCCAAAAGGGCAAACAATTTCAAGATGAGTATGACCATAAGAAAGGTATGCTTAACTACAATATAATCATATTGCCTTAATCCAGTGATAAAGAGAAAATATTACAAACATCCAAGGAAAAAATAGGTATATTACAAATATAGGAGAAAAGATAAAAATATATCGAAATTTTTGTCTGAAACTATTTGAGGCAGAAGACAACAGAGTAACATATTTAAAGTACTGAAAGAAAACCTGTCAATACAGAATTCTATACCCAGTGAAAAAAACTTTTTAAAATGAAGGCAAAATAAAAACTTTTTTGGGAAACAAAATCTAAGGAAATTAACTGGCAGCAAACCAGCATTAAAAGAAGTAGTAAAGTAAATTCTTCAGGGGGAAGATAAACAATCCGAAACAGAAATTTGGATATACACAAAAGAAAGGAAACACCTAGGAAGGGCAAATGTGTAGGTGTCTTAGCCTGTTTGGGTTGCTATGACACAATACCATAAACTGGTATTTTATAAACACCATTTTTTCCCCCTCACATTTCTGGAGTCTGAGAAGTTCAAGAACAAGGCACCAGCTCCTAGTCAGGTGGTGTCTAGAGAGACCTACTCCTGGTTCATAGATGGTGCCTTTCCACTGTGTTCTCGAGTGACAGACGGGGCAAGGGAGCTGTCTGAGGTCTCTTTTATAAGAGCATTAATCTCTCATGACCTAGTCATATACCAAAGACCCTGCCTCCTAATACTATCACCTTAGGGGTTAAGTTTCAATATATGAATTCTGGAAGGACACAGACATTCAGACCACTACAGGAGGTAAATATAAAAAACGTTTTCTTCACTTTTATTTCTTTAAAAGATAAATAACTCTTTAAAGCAAGAATAAGGGGTGCCTGGGTAGCTCAGACAGTTAAGCATCCAACTCTTGGTTTCAGCTCATGTCTTAATCTCAAAGTCATGAGACTGAGCCCCACATCAGACTCGGTGGAGAGTTTGCTTGAGATTCTCTCCCTCTCCCTGGTCCTACCCTGCCTCTCTCTTAAATTAATTAATTAACTAATTAATAAAGAAATAAAATAAGAATTAAAATTATTTAATTTAATAAAAATTAATAAATAATTTAATTAAGAAATTATTTAATAAAATAAAATTAATAAGCTAATAAAATAAAAATAAAATCTTAAAGCAAGAATAACAATATATTATGGGATTTATAACATGAGAAATTAAAATGTATAACAATTACACAAAGGAAATAGAAATGGAACTAGACTTATAAATTTCTTATATGTGAAATGTCATGCCATTATCTAAAACACACACACATTATAAGTTAAAAATGTATGCTGTAAATCCCAGAATAATCACTAAAAATAAATAAAACAAAAACATAGAGCCACTAAGCCAATAATGGAGATAAAATGGAATAAAAAATACAAACCAAAGAAAGCAGGTAAAGAGGAAAAGGGAAACAAAGAAAAGGTAAATAAACAAATAGCAAGTTAGTAGATTTAAATCTGGCAATATCGATAATTAATTTCAATGTAAATTGCCTAATACTCCAATTAAAGGCAGAGATTGTCAGAGCCCGTTAAACAGATCCAAATATACACCATTAATAAGAAACCTTCTTTCAATATAAAGATATAAAACAGGTTAAAAATAGAAAGGTAATGATAAACCATTAAACACAAAAAAGGTAGGAAGAATGAAGGTACCTAGAAAAACTGTAATAGTATCAGACACAGTAAGCAAAAAATAAAAAGGGACATTTCATAAAGATAAAGGGGTCCAAGAGGACAAAACAATCCTAAATACGTAGACACTTAACTGTGCTTCAAAATATGTGAAGCAAAAGTGAGAGAACAGAGAGAATAGACAAATTCATAATTACAGTTGGAAAGTTCAACACTCCTCTATCAGTAATTGAAAGAAATAAACAGAAAGTCATCAAGGATACAGAAAACTTTTCAGAGTTAAACAAGAGGCAGTCTTCACTTTTCTTGATTATATTTTGACTGATACCTCCCTTCCCACTGCATATCACATTACATAGACTTCTTTCCCAACCAGTCAAGATTCAGCATGGCAAATTGTAGTTAAAGAGTATAGTCCAACTACTATCAGAATGCATTAAAACAAACTGAGGGCTTCAGAGGAGAGGGGGTTGGGGGATTGGGATAGGCCAGTGATGGGTATTAAGGAGGGCACGTATCACATGGAGCACTGGGTGTTATATGCAAACAATGAATCATGGAACATTACATCAAAAACTAATGATGTACTGTATGGTGACTAACATAACACAATAAAAAAATTTTTTTTTAATTTAAAAAAATAAAAGTATGTAGGAGGAAAAGGAAAAAAAAAAAGAATGCATTAAAAAGCTTCCAAACATGTGGGTATAAAAATGCAAAGATAGCAAGGTAACTAAGAAGCAGCAGCGATTTTCTGTTCACAAGTTCAAAAACTCAAACAAAAAACCTCAATACGTTTGCCTCCATTGCTCTTAAAGTGACTAGCAGACTGTATCCTTGCCTCTTCACAGCACATGGGTCCAATTACACGTTGACTGATCCAGCCATCCCCAAGCATCTATCTCTACATATTTATGTATGTATGGGCTGGTGGTGTCAGACAATCTAAAAAGTATCCTTCACTGCCTGAGCATCATTGGCAGACAGATCCCATATTCCAGTATATACTTGTTCCTTCTAGCTCCAATCCAGATTCTTCTCACACATTATGATGAATACACCAACATCAAGTAGTAACTTCTCCACAGTAAGTTAATTAACATCATGCTTAATGTAAATTAGTAAACTGACCAACTAGTTTTCCAGAAAAAGAATGGCTTGTGCTCTCTCTTGCTCTTGCTCTAATTCTTTCTATACTGTCAAATAAAATCCTAATCTTACTTTAGTGATAATCTTGCAGCTTTGAATTGTTCTGCATAAAATGTATCTATTCATTAATAATTCAATCATGGAACTGTAAAGGTAAGATTGTCAACAAGTCTCCTGCCTGATGGACTGGCTTTGATGGGCCACAGCTCAGGTTCTTGCCAACAGCTGATTTAGAAAAATCTCTAAAGGTTCTTGGACAACAATCTCAGGTACCGCTTACCCTACAGTACATCTTTTTTCCTCCTAGGGTACCTAGAGCAATTTCACACGGGCAAAAATTGAAGCAAGAGAAGGGAAGTGGAGGGGTACAGTGGAAAATATGAAGTTTTTGTATTTTTTTTTTAAGTCTCCGGTATTATGTAAGATTCCTTGCATATATTACAATTGAGCAGCAAGAGAAAGCTTCCTGACAAAAAAATTATTTGTTTCAAAGAAATTTATTCTCCTACTTCCTTTGACTTCCATGTCTGTTAATGAAATATTCCCTTCTTATACCTCAGCCAGTCTCTATCACATCGTATTCCCCTATCCAAAATACATCTTCCTGGTAAAATAAGACACAAAAAATATGTACTTTGCTAACTACTAAGAAATTCCCCACTTATCGTGAATGGTTCTACTTTCTTAATAGTTCTTAATTATCACTAGTTTTTTTTTAAGTAACTAGTTTTTAAACTAGCTATCAAATTTACCAAGGGCCATGAATATCCTAAATTAAATCATTTTTTAAAAGATTTATTTGGGAGAGAGACAGAGAGATAGAGTGTGTGTGAGTGAGCAGGAGGGGAGGGATAGGAAAGCAGACAGAATCTCAAGCAGACTTCCCACTGAGCAGGGAGCCTGATGCAGGGCTTGATCTAACTAACTGAGCCACTCAGGTGCCCCCCCAAATTAAATCATTTATAAAATAATTTTTAGACACTGAATATTGGGCTCAAAAAGCTACAAAAAAAATGTTAAAGGAAAAGCTATAATTCTCATAACAAGGACCACATATAAAACCAAACACTGGACTTGGACTTGACAATCAGGTGTTGGAATCACACAGCTTTTAATCCTGTAACAACTATGAAAGCTATTTTGCCCTGGGCAGGGGTGGGGGGTGTTGAGAGGCAACTCTTACAAAAAATGAAAAGCACCAAGTTCCACCTTTTCCTTTCTGATATGTCCTATTTCATGACGACAGTGACTATACCTATTCTTGAATATTTCACAATCTACCAAGTGTTTTCAAGCAGTCCATGCTAAAGGTTTGAGCTTCTGCAACATGTGGAACAGACTCCATGAGCTGAGCAGGAAAAGCTTGGGAGATGTGAAGTCCTGGAGACAGAACCACAGTGAATTATCATGGAGCAGCAGAACATGTTCAACAGGCTATTAGTCTTAAAACTATGCCACATGTTCATAGAGTACCAAGGGTACTAGACTGCAATTTGTCACTGAGGACAAATAGAATTATTAACTTACTAATTATTATTATAGAATTGGATTTAAATTGACTTATAGAATTATAGCATGTAAACCGTGGAAATGGCAAATTGTCAAGCAAAACTAATGTATAAGTAGTTATTCAGACTGCATCAAAAAGCCCTTTGCTCTTGAAATCATAAGGTAAACACCAATTTTGGCCAAGCAAAAAATTCGAGGGACAATCACACCACAGAAGAATTTGATATATCCATGTCTGTGGGATTCAACATCCATTCAGTGAATGGGAGAAGTGTACTCTCAGTGTGCCAGAGATTAGCTATGACTGACGTCCAAGAACAAGAAACATTGGCTCTTTAAATCACCTTGTTTTTTGTTTTACTCTTCACAATGACTTTTTTCCCCTCTCCGAACAGAATTCACATTTCTGTGTAGTTTAGAGAACTAAGGAATGAGTTGGGGGGCTCAAGGTCTGTGGGGGTTGATACCACTGAGGCTTTTTGTGACCTGCTCTGTAGCTTTTAGTAAGCTGGTACTATTCCCTCACTGGTATTTGTTTTCCTATTAAAATAAGATGTGACAGGGAGAGGGACATTTTTACCTGATCATAAATGTAGGGTTTTGTATTTAGACCCGCATCGGTGTGGCTACAAATGAGTGGGTGTGGGAGCAGGATTGCCAGTTGTCTTGGAGGGTGGGAAAGTATGTCAGGAAAGAGGGGATGGAATAATGCAACAAAAGTAGGCAGCTGTTGTAAAAGAAAGAAAGAACTTTATCATTACAAGACCCAAATTCACGTTCTAGTTATAATTCTTACTGACTGTGAGACCTTAGCCAAGTAACTTATGCTTTCCAAACTTTAGTTTGCTTATCTCCAAATTGGGATAATAAGATTGTTAGGAGGATCATTTTGCCCTGTAGGAAATGTGTTACACAGTAGCAGGTAATGGCTTTGTACCCAAAAATCTAAGCCCCAAATCCAGAGAATCAGCAAACCTATTAGTAAAAGACTTCTTGGGGGGGGGGGGCGGGGAACATTATGCATCTTCTCTGAGCCAGGCCCCCTGCAGAGCTATGCTATCCTTGACTTCCACCAGTTCACAGTCTTAGGAGCCACAGAGATATCTAAACAAGTAGAAGCCATGAAATGTTTATAGGTATTTTAAGATAAGCAAATGTCTTCTATGGATATCCTTTGCATCCCTTTGTTTTGGACAAAGACCACTAAAGAGTGAGACTTGAAATCTAGTTTCTGAACACAATTTCTTTTGCCCCAGAGTCAGCTTCCTGTCATTGTGTGTGTAAGTAATTGCATGTGGCTTAGTTAGGCGCCCTGGATTCTGGGAGTTAGGGAAATTATGCATAGATCTGCCATTAACACTAATGGGGGGTTACATGCACAAATCCTCCACACACCAAGAAGAGAATAGACTCTTCTCATTCATACATAATAGATCTGTAGAAAAATTAGCATGTACGCTTTTAGGAGCTGAACTCTGAAGATGTACCTTTTATGGGAAATATGTAAATAAGGAGAGAGGATACACTGAAGGACAAGTGCTGTAATGTGCTCCCTTTCTGATGCCTGAGCACCTTGTCAATTTTGCTGCTGCATAAACTGGGACTAGATTTGACTGTGTGGAGATTCCCCAGCACATCTGTCTTCCCGGTGCATTACCAAATTTTGCCAGGCAGAGTTTACTTTGCCAAATTTGCCAGTTCCCCGAGGGAAAGGGAAGTGGGGCAGTGCAATTGATTAGTCAGTAAGCAAGTACTAATATAAACATTTTTCACAGAAGTATTTCTTTGTTTCCTCAGAAGCTTTTACTGCCTTGCCTTATAATTTAAGCTGTCTTGGAAATGAGGAAATATGATATTCATTGTGGAAGTGCTGACCCTTCCAGTCAGCGGGAGTCACCCCTGAAAGCCACAGAAATCTGTCATGCTGGGTTTTATCTAGGAAAGGGAGGAAACACCTTCCCTGTGTCTTTCACTTTTCTGCCTCAGCCCACAGAGGAAGGAAATTATTTTCCCAGCTTCTCCATCAACCTATTCTTAGCTCCTCCCTACCAGGCTGATCTGACAGTCATTGGGCCACATTTCACCAGCAAGCAAAATGATGACAGAGAAAGATGATTCACATTCAGAGAGGTGAGGACACTCTCTTCCTACACACGCACTCTTCTCAGGCCAGGCCAAGGCCAGCCTCTTTCTGCCATAGCAGAGTCTAGCATTTTCCCTGTGCTCCCACCCACTGCCCTAACCCCAGCTTTCTATCCCTGTGGGTGCCGCATCCAGGGCAGGGCTATTCCGCAGGCCCGGCCTTCCTCCCAGCTTCCTGTTCTAGATCCCTGACCAGCCAGTGGTTGGACCTGCAGTTTGCTCTGTATGATTCATGAATGAGTAGAAGAGTAGAATAGGACTCTTTACTGGGAGTCCAATACCACTTACCAGAGAAGCCCCTCATCTGGAGGGTAGTTCAGAGAGTTGCATCAGAGGCTTTCCTTAATTTCAGTGAAAGTCACTAAACTTCCATATCTTATGTATATAACTTCCTGAGTGTGCCCCCAGAAGGAAAGAGTATTTAGGCACCAAACTTCACCCTGAATACCTAATAGTTAAAAATGCTAATAATTATTACAGTGCTTTATTTATTCAATCATTCACTCATTCATCAGTGTTCCACTCTTCCTAATTTTAGGCATGGCTAAGGCCAGAAATACTCCTAGGAAAATGAGCAACACCTTAACTTTGAGGGGTGTACAAACTATTGGAGTAAAAAGCAGAAGGATATTTCCAGGCAGTGTGAAAAATATGACGATAGAGGTAAGCATAGGTGATGTTATGGTAAAAATCCAGAGGCATGGGGCATCTGGGTGTCTCAGTGGGTTGGGCGTCCAACTCTTGGTTTTGGCTCAGGTCATGATCTTATGGGTCATGGGATTGGCCTGTATCAGGCTCCCTGCTCAGCTCTTGAGGATTATTTCCCTCTGCCCCTCCCCCAACTCATGCTCTCTCACACGTGCGAGCTCTCTCTCTAAAATAAATAAATCTTAAAAAAAACAAAACAAACAAACAAACAAAAAACCAGAGGCATGAACCCAGGCTTTGAGATCATCTGTAATATCTTTTACAGAGCAAAACTCTTGAAACATGTTGAACGAGAAACCATAAAAACCAGAGTCAGCTGTGAGGAAATCATTATAAGTATAGAACATTCCAAGTGTGCTTAAATCAGGAAGCATACCTCCTAAAACCCATTCTAGAATCAAATTCTTTTGGAGAGGAGATATTTTTACTTTAATGTATTACATCAAACTTAGGACATACATTAATCACAGATTTACTTCGCTTGTAAATGTTCTTAAGGTTTTGACTACTGGCAATGGTCCTCTAGGAAGTCCTATCAATGGAGAAAAAGAAATGAACCAATTGTGTGTGACCCATGATTTCAAGGTTTTGTGTCTAAGGGGTGGAGCATTCATTTCAAATCTGGGAGAACGCATCTGTCAAACAGGGAATGACCAGAAGATTACCAGGCAAGGGCTAGCTAGCCACCTGAAACCAAGGTCTTTCAAGAGGATGGTGGAAGAAATGTTAGAATGTAATTCTTTATCTGATCCAAGACCACTGTGCCTTGACTGACAGCAGGAAACCCTATCCTGTAGCAACACCCTAGCCTGCAGATGCCAAAGCTTGCCTTATAACCAGGGCAGATCAGGAAGCACATAGGCAGACACAGGGCTAACTCCTCCCCTGTGAAGTGTAGGATTTATCACCACCAAGACATCACCAGAATTCCCAGTCCCAAATCGAGCCTACAGCCCATGCCATGCCACCCCTTGCTCTAAAATGGGGCAACAATCCCAAAATTCCACTGAAATGCCCATTATTTGGATATAAAGTAGCACATGCGGACAAACAGAGCGCCATCTACTCCTGAGTCCGGGGACACCAAGCTGGGACCTCCTACTGCTTTGTGACATCCTAGCCATGAAGCAACTTGGGCCACCAGCTTTGCGTTCACTGTTCTTTTAAAAACCTGAGGGCTCAAGTCTTTTCCAGAATCATTATTCAAATTTTCCTAAAAGCAGATGTGCGATGGGATAGATAACAGAAAAAGAGACAAGAGGCAAGCCTCCAAGAGACCACTGCAAGTAGGATAAAACTGGAGATTTGATAACATAGTAAAACCCACCCTTCCATTAGTCAAAGAAAAAGGATTTAAGTGTCACCATAATAAGTTTGCTCCTATCAGGTAGATAGCATGGAAATTGACATTTTTGTAAGGAAATTAAGTCAGAGTCTAGGATTATACCTTTTATGTAGCTTAAAAATCTCAATTAGAATGTTTTTGCTGCTATCAAATTTTGTCCTGAATGACAGCATTTGGAAGGAGAGAGTTAAAGAAGGAAGAAAAAAAAAAAAACTGAGAAAGATTGAGCTGGCATTGCACATGCAAATGAATGCATTATGGTAGTGGGGTTTTTTTCCACTGAATAAATTTACATTTACATCAGTTAGAGCTGATGTAATTCTGCAACCAATGGAACTTAAATATATACATATTTTGTCATGAAAGCCCTCACAGCTATAACCTTTTGATTAAAATCTATTGCAAAACTAAGAATAAATTTCAGTCGACCAACTTTAGATTTGACAACTTTTATTACTCATTTTACCCAGAAGCACACTTTAACTGGTATTTTAGCAATACTCAATAGAAGAAGTCTCCTCCAGTTTTCCTGCTAATTCTCCAGATTTTGTAACAGTTCCCATAAACTGGTGAAATTTTATAAACTCCCACCATAAAGAATGAATAATATAAATTGCCTGCTCTTGGCCAAGGACACACTTATAAATGGGTGATACATGGCTACCATTTACATTTTCCCACTGGACTGAAAATCGATGACAAAATTAAAGGAGTGGGAAAAACTGATGGAGAAAAAACTTTCTTTAGGTTAAACTGTCAGCTGTTCCTGTTTCCTGCTTATGTTAGCCATTGCAAAACTGGTAAGCATGGCCCCGAGCCTTTCGCTTGGTCACCTAAGGAAGTGCAGGAGATGATCTCGCAAGTGCCACTGTGTGGGAATAAGCAAGAGCAGCAGCACTGATGTTCTAAGTTATTGAGCCAGGGAAGTATAATCTGTGTCATCCTGGTCACTACAAATGGCACATTAGTGAAGCTGAGCTTAGGGGGCTTTGCATGGCGGGACTGTGACAAGATTATCAAAGTGTAACCTGCCACTAAGTCGTCAAATTTGGGAGAAAGATAGAATTTCAAGGACAAGTCTGACAACCATTTGTGGAGTGCCTATGTGTCAGCCACTGTCCACTGAACTCGTAATTCTCCCACCAGCCTTATAAAGTAGGCACTTCAGTTTCCATTTTACAGATGACAAGACTGAGGGGCAGAGAGGAAAACTCCCTGTCTAACCCCCACAACTCGTAAATCACAGAGGTAGCACATCAGCCCAGTACTGTCTTATGAAATAACAGCCATGAAGCCACTTGGGCCACCAGCTTTGGGTTCATTAAAAATCTAATGGCTCAAACCTTTTCTAGCATCATTATTTGCATTTTTTTAAATAGATGTGCAATGGGCTGGGGAGGAGAAAAAGAGACAAGAAGCAAACCTCTAAGCAACTATTGCAATTAGGATAAAACTGGAGATCTGATAATATGGAAAAAACCCATGCTTTCATTAGTCAAAGAAAAAGGATTTAAGTGTCTTAAGTGGTCTGTCTCTGAAGTCTGAGCTCTTCACACAATGCAGTCCCATCCACAGGAAATTAGAAAAGAAACAGATATTACCAGCAAAAAATCACAGTATTACGTTTTACTAGCAGTGTGGGGCAGGAAGAACAATGGCTGTGCTGGAGAGAATTTCCTAACAAGCCCACTGAAATCATCTTTAAAGATATTCAAATTACAACAATTGTATTACCATAGACCTGACGACGTTTCGGTATTTCTAAGGCTCTTTTGCCTTGGATGGCTAACACCTCATGATTCAATTACAAAATTATATAAAATAACTAATGGTAGTTACACCTAATATTTGTATTGCACTTTACCATCTACAAACTGCTTCCTTACACATGGTCTCATCTGAGGCACTCAGGAAGGTTACATGGAAATCACCGCATGGAACCACACAGGATATCTCGAAAGGAGAACTTAAATCAGTCGTCTTCAAATTTATTGTGAGTATCGCCCTTGGTTTCATTAAAATACAGATTCCAAGGTCCCTGTCCCCCAAATTCTTAACCTGTGGTTTTGCAGCAGGTGGGCCTGGGAATCTGTATTTGTATCAGGCATCTGGTGATTCAATTACAGGAAGGGGGGAGGATCCGAGTATCGTGCTTGAGAAACACTAGTATGTATCACAAGCATAGGACATAACCTGCCCCTGGATATCCTGCACCGTGTAGCGGGAGGTGGGTGGGAGGTTCTTTTCCCCACCACCTGAAGGAGATGACCACCTGCCTTAGCATAGAGCTGTTTTTACAATAGGTGACCTCAAGCAGTAAATGATGGGTGTGTGGTGGCCTTAGTTCCCAAATTCCATATCCCATCTTCAACTCTTCAGACTTTTTATCCTAATAATCAATCCTGTCACCTTATTCTCTCAGTATTCTTTTCCCCGCTCTCCAGGTGTTCTAAACCCTCAGTGGGATCCCACACATTAAAACAAGGCTTTGCCAACAATAAATATATTTTAAATATCTGGCACCACAGTGGAGTCCATCTCCAGGCTCAGACCACGTGCACAGCAGTTCAGCCAGTTACTTGAAAGTATTAAAGTCAGGATATTTTGCACCTCTCTCTGTACCGGGGTCATATTGGGAATCCATCACAGGCCCAACATACATAAATCTCTCTTTTGGTTCAGGATCCAGGAGGGAACACTTCAATCTCAGAATCTACATCCTCAGCCCCAAGCTCCCCAGTGGCAGGGAGGCTCCCCCAGCACTCAGCACTGTGGTGCTCACTTTCTCTTCCGTCATGCCCGCTGGCCTCATTTCACCTAGAGCACTTCGAGAGCAGGGGCTGTGCTGTATTCATCCCCAAAGTCCCAGCACTAGGTGCATAACAGATGCCCAAGAAATGTTTTTAAGTTACATCTAGGAAATTGAGGGCAAACTGGAGGGAACGGGTGGGGAGGCAGCCCATCACAAAGCTAGTCTCTGAGTTTCTACACTTGTCTCTCCCTCTTCTTTCCACAACAGGAACCCAATGGACATTTTCTCGCAGACACACTTATTGTAATGAAATCCGTAGACTGGACAAGAAGGATCCTTTAGGTAGGCTCTTTATACAGTAAGTAGAAACTATTCTTCTGTGTGTTGTTTTTGTTTTGTTTTGTTTTTTAGAAGGAAACACTGTCCCTCCCTGTCTGTGGAAAGGCTTCACCCAGACACATAGAAAGCAGGGCTGGAGGAACATGAACTCCTCACTGTGTGTGCGCGATAGGTGTGATTTATTGCACCTTCCTTTAACACCTGGAAGCTGATGCAGGGGGCAGCTGAGGTGGCATGAGGTAGGGTCATTACTGCACCCTTGGGCAGCACGGGTGTTTTCCAGGTGCTCTGTAATCACTTATTTACTATCCCTACAGCAGCTCCAGGAAGGAAGGTCAGGATTATCATCGTGGCTTGGGAGGAGATGGATTTGAAACCCAGGAGGGTAGGAGGCGGGCCATGCTGAGTCACCACTGAACCGTCTCCTCCAGCCACGATTGCAGAATCCATTCCTTGGGGAAAGGTAGCACTTTGCAGAGCCGCTGCAGACACCGGGGTGGGGGAAGGCCAGGGGACAAGCTTCTAGATGCCAATTCAATCTGGTTATTTCAGGAGAAAAAGTGAATGGAAACTGAACTTTAACGTGTATATTCAGAGGATCCACAAACTCTCTGGTGGCGAGGAACCAAAAGCAATGCTTAAGCCACACGTAGAAGTTGTTCTCAGGGTATCAAGGTTAATTACCACATCCATACCGCTTATTAGTAGTAGAGTAGCCCATACCCAGGGGGCAGCAGGAGGACAGCGCCACAGTTCCCACAGGTGCCCCAGTGGCTCTTAGCTGCCCTGCTTTGTGTTCTGTAAGCGAATGGGCAAGGGAGGAGGTGGGTGTACTTGGAGCAGTAACCTGGAACACAAAGCAATGCATTCTGATTCACCTTATCCTCCCCTCCCCCAAAACATACATACATACACACGTGCTCATGTGTGCACACACACACACACATGCACACACACAGAGAGAGATAATGAAGAATTGTAACCTGCTGGATTCCCTAGAGAACCAGAGGATGAGACTTGGGTTTGCAAGCTCAAAGAATGAGGCAGGGTCATCTCCCTCTCTGCTGGAAGAGAGATGGAGGGGAGGTGAAGAGAGGAAGCCCAGAGAAAGGCTCACACGTAGCGGGCCTGGCCGTACCTGTGAGGCTGGCCCCAGGACCAGCAGCATCAGCATCACCAGGGAGCTCGTTAGAAATGCCAGGTAACGGCTCCCACCCTGATGTCAGACTCTCTGACGGCAGAGTCCAGGAATCTGTGTACTAAATGCTCCAGGAGATTCTCGTGTGTGCTAAAGACCGAGAAGCACTGGCCCTGGGGTCAGACAGCCTGCTCCAACACTCTTTGGCTCTGGGACCTGAGACAAGTCGAATAACCTCTCCAGGCCTCCATTCCTACCTTTGTAAACTGGGGACAGTGGTGATGCCTACGTCTTGGGGTTGCTGGGTGGTGAGGGTCACATGAGATACTGTGTGTAAAGCTCTTTGAGCAGGATCTGACGCATAAGAAACTCTCACTAAAGCACACAGAAAAAAAAATACGGACCATCCTTTCTTCAACTCTTAAACCCCACTTCCACCCAGAGCTCACGCTCCTGACGACCACCCAAGGTTAACTTTTGGCCCACAGTCAACCGTAACTGACCACAAACTCTAAGTCATCCATGACCCATTCGTTCATGGATCACAGGCAGTCCACAGGCATTAGCCCTCAGTCCTCCACTAAAACCTCTGTCCCTTCAGCAGCTATGGATTCTGACAGTCTTGGCTTGGTGCGTCTTCCCAAGAGGACAGAGACTTTCAGAGAATCACCCACAAAGTCTAGAGGGGCTTGGGGAAATCGTGGGCTTGAACTCACTTCTCATCTTGGGTTTGCCGCTTAGTAAGTGTTCATTGAATAAATGGATGACTATCATTCAATCTGGCAAAAAGAGTCACAGGTTATGGTGAGAGGAGACCGGACTGAGTTTCTGCTCTCAGTTCAGCGCAGAGCTTTATTTATGGTTCACTGATCCATTTAGAGATGCCAGGGTGACATGGTTTACTGTGGCATCCTGCCAGGTTTGCATGCCTGCCGAACAAGCTCCCTTCCAGATAAAATTATTACAATTTGTAGCACAAATTTAAAACAAAACTTTAATTCATTCCTAAGAAATGCATTACAGAAAAAGAAAAGTGAATAAGCCACGGATTCATTTGGTATATTGTTAGAGAAAGTGAGAGTCAAATCTTAAGACTAATGAGCCTGGTAAACATAAATGTTGATGGGATGTGTGTGTGTTTGTGTGTGTGTGTGTGTGTGTGTGTGTGTGTGAGAGAGAGAGAGAGAGAGAGAGAGAGAGAGAGAGAGAGTGTGTAAACAAAGGAAGGCAGCCAGGAGGGAAGAACATAGATTCCACAGATTCCAATAGTATGGAGGTTGGGGGGCAGGGAGAGACAACATATATATGTAGTGATATGCAAGAAAAGGTCTGACAACTTTTTTCCTTTCTCCAATCCTGCTGAGACCAAGGAGTGCTCTATACTAGTGCTTTTCAAACTATCCATGTGTGAAGGACAAGATTTTGTTCTTTTGTTTCGCTTTATCATTTCCTGTCATGGACCAATGTTATAAATACAATAAAATGAATTATTTTGAAAATTATATAAAATAAAAGCACACAAAATACATGGCACTGTCCTTGCAGAAAGATCATTCCCCCAGCTTGCCCTCCCCTCAAGGGAGGGAACTAGACACTATATAAGGACCCGTTTCTAAAATTCTAAGACTATCAAGTGAGCAAAAGATAGGATATGGTTGCCCAAAATTGTGGGTGACTGTAGTAACAGAAGTAGCCTAGCTCCCCAACCTCCTTGCCCTGGCCAGGCAATCCCATTTTCTGGGAATAGCCTGCCGGTTTCACTAATGAAGAAGGTTCATGCTAGAAATCTCAGCAGCTCAATGAAGACATACAAATGGCTAACAGACACATGAAAAAATGTTCAAAATCATTAGCCATCAGGGAAATTCAAATCAAAACCACATTGAGATACCACCTTACGCCAGTTAGAAAGGCAAAAATTGACAAGGCAGGAAACAACAAATGTTGGAGAGGATGTGGAGAAAGGGGATCCCTCTTACACTGTTGGTGGGAATGCAAGTTGGTACAGCCACTCTGGAAAACAGTGTGGAGGTCCCTTAAAAAGTTAAAAATTGAGCTACCCTATGATCTAGCAATTGCACTACTGGGTATTTACCCCAAAGATACAGACGTAGTAAAGAGAAGGGCCATATGCACCCCAGTGTTCATAGCAGCATTGTCCATAATAAATTGTGGAAGGAGCCAAGATGCCCTTCAACAGATGACTGGATTAAGAAGATGTGGTCCATATATACAATGGAATATTACTCAGCTATCGAAAAGAACGATTTCACAACATTTGCAGCAACATGGACAGGACTGGAGGAGATAATGTTAAGTGAAATAAGTCAAGCAGAGAAAGATAATTATCATATGGTTTCACTCATTTATGGAACATAAGAAATAGGAAGATCTGTAGGAGAAGAAAGGGAAGAATGAAGGGGGGATAAACAAAAGGGGGAATGAACCATGAGAAACTACTGACTCTGGGAAACAAACTGAGGGCTTCAGAGGGGAGGGGCGTGGGGGATTGGGATAGGCCGGTGATGGGTAGTAAGGAGGGCACATATTGCATGGTGCACTGGGTGCTATACACTAACAATGAATCATGGAACATTACATCAAAAACTTATGATGTACTGTATGGTAACTAACATAACATCATAAAAAATTATTATAAAAAAAAAAAAAAAGAAATCTCAGCAGCTCAGCAGAGACCTAACCCAGGAAGGAACTACAAGCAAACCTCCTCCTTTCTCCCACTTTCCCTTTTTTCTGGTTGACCGTGTCATAAAGAGTCATGTACACCCAGGGGAGATGAAGATTTGACAAAGCTTAGTATGCATATTTGTTATTTATTTTCTCTTTTAATTATTGTTATTTCTTTAATCTTGTGCAAACAGTGCTTGCAAGAAGTAAAGACTGTGGAACAGGGCTTGCTGTAAAATGTGAATTCCCAAGTGGATAAGGGCAGTTATCAGACGGGAAGAGAATGCCTGGGCCCTTACGGTGGCAGCAGGAACAGAAAGGGGACTTTGAACCATTTTGACTTCACAGTTATTGACGCTGCTCACGCACTGATTTGGATCAGGGTGGGGGTTGGACAGATACAGCATACTGCTTTTGCCCACTGCCTTCCATTCTGCCCTTCCTTGGGGGGCTTATTGCCTCTATGACCTGGGGCTTTTTGGCTGCAGGCTTTTCTTCTCTCAAATATGTCCCTTAAATAGTATAACCTGTGAATAGGAAGTAAATAAACGTGGTGGTAGTAATAACAATGTGGTATCTTCTGAGAAGTCTCCCTGATTCAATGAGATACCTCCACAGAAAAGTATGCCTTTCTCAGAGCCTATGGAGGTATGAATATTTTTATAAAACAGTCCCCACTTGCTCTAAACCACGAGCTTCGTTCATCAGCTTGATCCTTGTTGGCTACAACAATCTTGGCTAATCTCCTTGCCTAGCACATGATTCGTTCTCTGAGCTTGCATCTTAAAATGCTTTCTGGTTGGGTTGTGGTGCCTGCTGCTCAGGTCAGTGCCCGCACAGAACCCTCAGGGAGCACCCTTGCTCCTTAGCAGCACAGACTTCCAAGACTAGGTTTAAGCCCTGGGTCTGCCATTTAGCAGCTGTCCGAACTTGGGCAGGTTATTCAGGGTCACAGAGACTTTGGTGACTCGTCTATCACACGGAAATAATGGTAGCACCTACCCAAGGGGGTGCTTCTAAGGACTACATGAGACAATATATATAAAGCAGTTAGTACAGTGCCTGGGACATCATAGACACTAAATAAAAGCTATTATTTTCATCTGTCTTTGTGGACAGGATCCGGACCATGTCCTTCAATGGGTAACAAGCACAATTTGAAGAAACTGAGCTTGGGAAGAAAGCATAAATGAATATTACAGTTAGGTCCCATAAGCCTGCTCATTCATTCAGCTTATGTTTATTCAGGGCTGACTTAGTGCTGGTAACTCCATCCCGTTAGGAGGGCAGCCTCCTCTAACACAATGCTGTGGACACATTAGCAGAAACACGCCCATAAAAACCAAGTAACAATTTTGTATCTTTTTTGATAGCTACACAAACGTCTGAGGGTATGTACTCATGTGATGTAGTATCCTTGAGGAAACCGATTCCTTGTAAAAACCTTCCCCAAAGTCATGGCCCCCTCAGCCCTGGCTTGCAGAGGAGGCAGCTTGGAGCAGAGGCACCAGAAGGGTGAGGAAGGCCACAGGGCCTCCCCTGGGCCTGACCTAAAAAGACACCCCCAAACCCAAGGGGGCCAGGGCACGTCTGTCAGTGACAGCCGCTGCGGCAGAGGCGCCCACGCGCGTCCGAAAGGCACCAGCAAGAAGGAGCCAGATGCCCCTCTGCCCGCCCCGGGCGCGTTCCGCAGGGCGCACACGCTGCCGCTGCCTGCCTTCCCGCTGCCCTTTGTAACGTGGCAGAGAGAAAAAGCAGCCCCGCTCTCACACTCCTCTGCTCCTCCGTCCCAAGGCCTGACGCATCGGGTCCACCTCCTCGGAGCCCAAGCTGGCGCGTGTTCTCGTGAACAAAGGGCGTCGGCGGCCGCCTGACGTTACCAGCACGGGGGAGGAGAGGGTGTCCCCAGCCGTGGCCCTGGCCAGGGCGGCTCGCTCCCTTCCTTCCTTTCCTTTGTTTTGGGGGCCTTCTTTTTTTCTGTAATGCCTTTTCTAAAGGCAGCAGAAGAGGCTCTCCTTTAGAGAACACGTCGCGGTTCGAGGGAGGGTTAGGTAAACAAATGGTAACAACACCAATCAACCCTCTTTGCTTACAGCCCGCAGAGTCAATCTGCCTCCTGGCTGTGGAGCTACCAACCAGCAAAGGCAAACTAATTAGACACAGACAAACACTTAGGCAATCACACCTTGTGAATGTAAGCGTCTTCCTGTCATTTGGCAAGTCTCTCAGCTGCCTCCGAGCGTGAGACAACAAATCCCCTGCAAACAAGTTCCGCGCTCTCCCGTTAGTGAGACCTAACGGATCACAATGGCTGGAGGTGAAAGGTGGCAGTCCCGTCAGGTAATGACATCTCTCCAACAGCCCATATTAAAACAGCGACACTTGTTTAGACTAGCCTATTTGCACCTACCTACAGAGGGCCTTTTTAATGTAATTATTAGCCTCTGCCGCCCTGCTTAGGATCTGAAAATATCGTTCATTTTCATCTTGCTGCAGCTACCGCTGCTCCCTCCTATTCACTCAGTCACCTCGTCTTCCCACAACCAAGTGCAGAAACAGGCACGAGCTACCAGAGCTGAATTAACAAGAGCAAGCTGGCAGGTGAGCTATGTGACAAAAAAGAAGAAGAAAGGGGAAAAAATTTTTTTAAAAACCTAGGAGATTTGACAAGATATTCTAATCACTACCTGTCTGTGGAAATCTTGAAAAAATTTAAATGCCTTTTCTCAGAGAGACCAAAAAGTTATTGCAATCACTGCCCAGACCCGAAGACGTAAAAGCAAAGAGGTTGGGATGTAACAATAGTGTACAGCCAATAAACAACGGTGTGTTGCTTTAAAAAAAACAGGAGGCTGGAATCTATTGACAGGCTAGCTCCCGAGTTCTCCTAACTGCTCATCATAGCGCAGAATTTGGCCTTTGACATGTTAAGTAGCTGGAAGGGATGGTTCCACCTGACCTCACTCTGTATCATACAAACAAATGCATCACCATGTAAAAGTTTGGCTGATACATGATAGACCTGTAGGTCAAAGACCAGAATTTATAAGTCCCCCGAATGGTTTCCATCTCTGCTTATAAGTATCCAGGTCATATTCGGGCAGAGCAGTGAGGCATTTCATCAACCCACTATTAATTGTTAAATATCTGCCGATGCTTGGAGCTGTGCTCACTTGAAAATGATGCAGTTGACTTTCTGTCGAGATGGTTTTCAGTCTTGCTCCTCAAACCTTACCAGTGCTCTAGTTATACCGTAGATTATGGCAGTCGCTTATGAATGGTTACATACAACGATGATTTTTTTAAAAAGATGCTAGATTAGACTGATATTAAGGAGAGACTTGTGTACAGTGCAACACACATTTTCCTGTTTCCTTCCTACATTTTTCCCTCTGTCTCTTCACATCATCTTTTTCCTCAACCCCCTGGTGGAAGAGGTAGATTTTATATAAGTCTGTTTGCAGGAGAGTCATCAGGGTCACAGCAGCTCCAGATATAGAGAACAATCTGGGACAAACCTCCAGGGAAGGGGGGGGAAGACCACCTGGAAANAGTGGCCAGCAAGGAGTCTTTATTCCCTCTTTGTCGACCTGTCACCTGTGCTAGGCACTATGTGGGCAACTGGAACAAGAGGTAAAATGGGAAATGGTCCCTGATTCAATCTACTAAGGAAGAGAGGACTAACAACGATTAATTAATTAGTCCTCTTAATTAAGAGGATCCCATCCTTGAGCTTCTGATCCCAAACGAGATGCCTAGCAGTGCGTTGACCACACTGTCAGCCTAAGATTCAGAATTACCAGCAAGAGGTTGCTGCTCACAACTGAAAATGAGAGCAAAAATTCAAATTCAAATCAGCAAATGAGAAGAGGTTAGAGGAAAATGACATTGTTCTTCCAGTAAAGGACAGAATTTTAACAAAAGCACTTAAAGAGGAAGATAAAAGAAATAAGTATTGCTTATTTTGCTCTGCTCTTTATGGCTCTCTCTTCAAAGCAGGGGACAGGGGACTTCTGTACCAAGATGGTGGCCCAAAGTTGTGCCTGCGATGCCTACCCAGCCTTCAACTTCGATCAAAATACTCAAGGAGACTCACAAAAGGACAAAAATTAGTAACAGCCCTGGAAGCTGACGGCAGGTAATCAAAGGCCATAGTCAAGGGGAAGGTTCCACCAACTGCAAATATAAATGAGGATAGGTTACAAACGCATTCTTAGAATATACACACACCATCCTCTGAATCCAAACAACATGGAGAAAAATGCTAGAAAACGACTTTGATCCCAGTGTCAGCATGCACACCCTCCCAAGATTCGAGGGGTGCTAACCAAGAGAGTAGGTGGCCACTCCTCAGCTCCTCTGGAACTGCCTTCCGAGCTTCCAGAATACTGCTGCCCCAGCAGCTCCTGCCTTGGCCTGACCATTCAGAAGGCAGCCATGCTGGGCTTGGGGGGTTGGCGGCAGTACCTTGCATCTTGGGATATAGTGTTTCCTGCAGAAAATGCAACATAAGCAAGAAAGGACTCAGGAACAACTGTGGAGCAGGCTGTGAGAAGGCCACGGCCTCTGGAATTTACCATGTCACAGGAACCCTGCAGCCCCCCCACCTCATTTTCCAGCATCGTCAAAGACCACACAGAGATAAATGGAAAGAGACTTTAAGGAATTCAGAAATATATAGATAGATAGATAGATAGATAGATAGATCGATCGATCTAGATCTAGATCTAGATCTATCTATCTCACTAGGAATGAACACTCATATTGACAGAACCTACCCAAGTCATTTGAACTATTCATTGGAAAATCCAGCATAGGGTCAGACATCACAAGCCACTAGGACCCCAAAGTTTCAAGAAAACTCAGATTGGAGGAAGAGATGTCCAGTTGTTGGGACTTCCAGGAAAAATTCCCCAACACTCCTATAGTGAGCAGCCAAGGCCAGGGACATGGGAGCAACACAGAGACAGGATATTCTAGACGTCAAGAAAGCTTCAGACTCTTTTCACTCATTATTCTGAGGAAGCCACCATCCTCCCTACCCAGGGGTTCAGCCTGCTGCCCTAGCTTTGCCTGGCCTTTGCAAGCATCAGACAATCAACGAAAGGGCGACCTGGCCTCAGGGACCTTTCAGAGCAAGTTACAAGGACTTCTCGGGTCAATCCCAGTCAGCTTCTTGTCCACATTATTTTATTCTGAATTTATAGCTCTGACTAGAGACACAGCTAAAGCATATGATGAAGGCAGAAAGGAAAATTATGTTTACTACATATTGCTTCAGAAAGCAGGGAAGCACAGTATCTTTTAGAAAGATTTCCATCAAAAAGCCACCTAAACATGTCAGTGCCTAAGTAGGGGTTACAAACCCAAATGTCTTCAGGGCCCAGCATATGACACAGCTGCGTGAATCGGGAGAGCTTGCCATCAGAGGGAGTGGTATGAGCCAGTGAAAATTCTCCAGGTACATCTACAGCCCAGTTTGGCCCTTTGTCCTACCAGTTTCTGTCTCATGGCTTGAAGGGTTAACCTCAACTGTCTCTAAATGTAGGTACTTGAAATAATACATTCCCAGAGGGCTCTGTAATACTAAAGTTAGGCTAAACTCTAATTATAAAAGGTGTTCTAGGATCAGATGCCAGGGTACTCCTTGTATTTTTAATCTTTCCCTTCTGAATGAGAGCGGTAGGGAACACGAGTGGCAACCGTGTGACCCAATGGACAGTAGGATTTCGGCAGGAAAAGGTGGTCTCAACTGGGGAGTGAGATGGAATTATGCAGTATCCAGGGCTCCATATGGCCCCTCAGTCAGGGGTACCATTAGAGTACATCAAATGCATTACCTTCTCTCAAAGAGCTGGCTGGGGGCCTTCTCATTCCATCTGACCACCTGTCCCCCTTTCCTTCTCTGTCACAAAGACTCCTTCCTCTCTTCATACTGCACCAGGACTGGCAAGCTCAGCTCTTACCAGTCACAGCAGGTGGGGGGGTGATATCAGGGGACTATCAGCTTGATCAAGGCTGCCCTCCCCTCCCCCTGCTCTCTTAGACTGGAGAGAAGTCAGCTGACCCTCTGGGAGAGAATCTGAGAGAGTCCCTGATTCAGAGTCCCAAAAGTCAGTAAGGAGTATTCATTCTTTGAAGAGCCATGAGGCTGAGCAAAGATGGGAAAAGCCAGGCCCATAAACGTGTGGGCAGGGCTTCTGGATTCCCCAGGATCTTTGGAACTGTTTGCAATGTAAGGCAGGGTGCCCCAGGGTGCCCCACACTTGGCACATATCCAGACAAATATTTTGCATCTGCTTGTGTTTGGGAAACATAAATATCATTTTATTAAAACAGGGTAACTCAGGAATAAGAAATGGAGTATGGACAGAAGAGACCAAAAAAACAAAAACAAAAACAAAAGCCCTCCTTCTAGCTCTGCCTAGAATCAGTGATGTTTTTTGGAACAGCTTTCTGCAACACTATCCTGAGTGTCCAAACTGAAGACATCATGTTCTGCTCTTCTATCACGACCCCTCCCTCATTTCCATTCATTATTTTTTCCCAGTGGAGCTCTCGAAATAAATCTGTCACTCCTTGAGCTTGCCTTTCCCCAGCAGCACAGCGTCATACCAGCCTCCACGCTTCTGTGGACAGACAAGGCAGAGCTCGTCACCGTATTTGACACTCGGGGTTGTCGGTTCCTGGTTGCAATTCAAGAATGGAACTACTTTGTCTCTGAGATAGCTCAGTATGTGGTGAAGACAAATTCTAACCATAATTACCTTTATGCTTTCTAAAAATCTACTCCCTATTAAACATGCTTAGCACAGTTCTAGACCCAGAGAGTAAGTCCTCAACAAATATAGTTGATTAATTGACCAAGCCTCTTCTCCCAGCCTGTGTCCAGAAAAACTCTCTGTGGTTCTCCTTAAAGGCTTTGCTGCTGCCCACAAACACCCCGCCTCAGAAACCCCTGCTTTCAGGTGAAATCACACCAAGAAGAAGAAACACCCGCACAGCAAGGAGCCAACAGAAGGCAAGACTCGAACATGGCCAAGGGCACTTGAAAACCCAATTTCACTTTTATTCAGTAACTTCACTTTTTTAAAGATGAATCGTTGATGTGGAAAGAGAACTCCAACTTACTCTGAATTCACCTACACCCTCTCCTGGCTGGGGGTGATGAGAGACCTCCCTAATGTGAGTTTCATATTCCATGGTTTGCACCTTTCATTGATGGCTCTTTTTTGTCACTAATTAAGGGCTGTGTTCAGAGATACTAGGAGTTCACCCTTCTTTTTATGACTCTTGTGGTCACTTAGGAAGGGAGGTATTTACCTGTATTATATGGTGGCAATTGGGAAAATGGAAAAGCTATGGTCAGGGTTGACATCTTTGACTTTAGATGATTACATTTTCTTTTCAGTTGGGATGCCCGCTCTTGTCTGCCGTGCGTACACCATCTCAAATTATTGACGTCTTAACCAGCTTCCCAGGCCCTTCTCAAATGCAGTCTCCTCCATAGTGTCTTGATCCTGGCCAGCAGAGGCAATTTCTTCCAGCAACTGTGGTGGCACTGCCTGGGGTCTAATGCTAGCCCAACACTCTCTTGACTGTGGGACCCTGGACAGGTAGTTTGAACTCCCTGTGTCCAACTTCCTCATCTTTAAAATGGGGAGAATAAGGCAACCTACCTCAAAGGGCTGTGAGAATCCAATAATCCAATTCATGAAAAATGCTTAGCACAGCATCTAGCACGTGTAAACACCTAACTGAAGCTAAGTGCTATGATTGGCTATCAGCTATGAACTCTAAAAGAATTTTTATTTCTCTAGAAGATCTTGCCTCACTTCCTTATATGTACGGTACCTTGCTCATCTACCTCTTCTCACTGTCCTTACATGGAGAGAGTGAGCTCTCATCTCCCCCAGCCAGTAGGGTTCTAGAAGAGCTCAGGGCAAGTTGAAGGTGCATCTTAGAATAAGGTGCTTGGGAGCAGAAACACCACCCTTCTCTCTGAGGCTGGTTCATACACACGTCCAACAAACACATATTGAAATGAAGCACGTGAGGTTTATACAACGCCTAGCATATACTAAGCTCTGAGAATATACTTGTTGACCTTTTGTTGACATAATCTTATACCAAGAGGAAGAACCCAAGTGTCTCTGCATCAGTATGTAAAGTACGTCTCTTTGAAAGCATCCACATACAACTGAGACACAAGACATAACACAACGTCAAATTTTGCCTTCTGGTAAACTGACAAGGCTGAAAAACTCTGACAGCGCACAAAAACTTTTCCCAACATGCAGAGCTGTCATCGGCACTTCCCCACCTTCCCAGTGACATACAAATGCTGCGGCGGATGCCAGAAGCAACAGCGACCGGATCAAGGACAGTGCCCTGCCCATAGTTAGTAGTCACTGCATTTATTCTCCTCTGATCTGCTGTGGGCTCGTTCCCTTCAGATCTATGGCTATATTGTGAGCTCAGATTAGAGGTCTTCATCATTTGGCTCACAATATCTAGTTTCAAAGTATGCTCTTGTGAATGCAAGGTAAATCTAATAGTTTTCTTTCTGGAATGTTCCTAGGCATTCTCTGTCGTCAGCATAAATCTTTCCTCCATCCCTTTGCGCTTTATTCGAGTTTTCCCCCCAAGAACTCCTTTTGCCATCTCCCCTTCCTGATGCTCCAACTCTAGTACTTGGTCATTTTAAGCTGCTCTGGTCCTTCTCTAAAGAGACAAATCCGGGCTCCATGTGAACATCCAGAAAGCTCTTTGGAATGTGATCCATAGATCTGCCAGGTCTTGGTGGGCAGCAGAAGACCCAGTCAGATGGTATTCTGAAGAAATGTAAGGAAAGATTATTCACAGAGTGAGGTCAGGGGAGAAACACTGGGAAGCCATTGCCACCATGTTTCTGGAGCTTGGAAATAGCTGGAGCCATAGATGAGGGGCAAGCCCTCAGAGCTAATGTCTGGGAGGACATGGCTCTACTGGGCAAGAAGGGGGAGGGTGTGTCGCAGCCAAGGGATCTGTTGCCTGGAGCCCACTGTGGCAAAGGAAAGGACAGAGAATGAACCTCACAGGTGAGATGAGGGAAGGAAGCAGAGAACAACCAGCACAATGTATATGAAAGTTCATGTACCAAACCTGGAACTGACACTGCATCCTGTCACCCTGCCCACACAAAATACTCTCCAAGGAGTTTCCTACTTGTTTGACTCTCACTGGCCTTTACTGGGGTTACTAGAAAACAGAGGCCAGTTTAATTTCTAAAGAAGGAAAGTAGCATAACCTTACCTGTGATTGTGATTCTTTTAGACGCTCCCAAGACTTGTGGGACACCACTCTCTTCTGCTTGCAGAAATACATTAAGGAAGAAAAATTTCTCTTTTCCAGGTCACAATACCTGAAATAAAGACAGCAACCAATGAGGCATCCACAGATTATACTTCCTCTTTAAGTGGGAAATTTTATGTGTTTCAATTCGAGATGTAATGCCGTGGTCTCAGCCTGGATGCTCAGCAGCAACAGCTTCGGAGCTCTTACCTAGTACCAGAGCCTGGACCCGCCCCGGACACCCTTGACTGAGAGTCATTAATTTAAAGTTATGGATGTATGACTAGGGAGCTCTAGATAGAGATTTTTATCCAGACCTCTTTGATCGATCAGTAACTTTTAACGTTTTGTTTTTTAAAGCTCTCCCATGTTAGTCTCAAGACAATTTACTATTTAGAAGTACATAGCCAAGGGAAATAGAAATTAACTTTCACATACTATCATGCTCTTAAAAAGTGATGAATTCAAAAATGAGGCTTTTCACGTGCAGAATTAAACTTAGTTTGTGATTTAAGGATGGGCTGTGGCATTTCTGAAAAGTACAATGAACAAACGAAACATTGCCTATATAGTTTTCCAAACTCAGCTCAAATCCTTCCAGAAAACAGCCAGCATATTGCATGTGAAAAGGCAAAGAGTTTTTATTCCTCAATATCTCCAATAAGTAATCTTGTCATCCACTGAATTAGTGAAGTATTCTGCTCCTACCTCCTCTTTTGTTTTTGTTTGCTTACTTGCTGGCCAATTTAGCACATTTCATCATCTGGATTTTTAAAAACACTCATTTGTGTATATATATGTTGGGAACATTTCGAGGTCAGAGATTGTGTTTGTTCACTTTTATATCATCACTCACAGTGCTAGTCCAGTGTAGTCTGTTGTACGTGCTCCCTATATGTCTGTTGAATTACTACATTACTTTAAAAACAAATGTATTTCTTTTTTTTAAGAGTTTTTATTTACTTACTAGTGAGAAAGAGCGCGCGCATGAATGGGGAGAGGGGAAGAGGGAGAAGCAGGTTCCCCGCTGAGCAAGGAGCCCAATGTGGGGCTCCATCCCAGAACCCCAGGACCATGTCCTAAGCCAGAGGCAGATGCTTAACGGACTGCCACCCAGGCACCCCAATGTATTTCTTTGTGCACAAAATGTACCCAGTACTAATGATATTTTTCACTGACATATACCTTTCCCCATCATACCAACCTGTGGGGCCAACCTCAACTCTTCCACTCCAGACACAAGAAGAAAATCTAGATCTCAAATCCAAATATATTAGGCTCAATTTGAACACTAGAGGCACCCAGTGGGTTTCATATCCAAGACCTCAGAAAGCATTCATTTTCAGACAAATGTTTACATCTATCCAGTGGACTTTCTTGATTTTAGTATGATCTCTTGATTTGCTGTTATTACTGAACCTCTCTACAGCTCTGTCCTGATGAATAACAGGTATCCCTCATTTGTTTTTACCCTAAGTCATTTTAAATGAAAGTTTAAAGCCACCTACACAATGAAAGATATCATTCAAAAATAACGACAGATAATGTTTGGTAGCCAGGAACTTGAGTAAAAGATGTGTCTGGAAATATCACCCTCGAAAATCATGCACATAATGAAAAAGGGCCGGAACTGATGAATTTTAATGCAACCAGGCAAAGACCCAAGGCCTGTCACACCAGCTGGTCATTCTTGCTTTAGCCATTAAAAGTGGCCTTTTTTGTGGCTAACAACAGAAATGTCGGTCAATCAGGCACAGCTGTAGGTCTGGGCTTGGAGCCCACTCTCAGCTTTGCCCCCTCCCTCTCCTTCCCCCAGGCTAGGCCGGAATGAAAGGGTTGAGATTGGCAGTAGGCACGGAGAAAGGGAAAACCGAGATGCTGAAATCCAGATGAAAGATTGATTGCTGCAGCATCTCAGGCCTTAGCCCATTAGGTAAAGTTTAACCCCTGCAAAGCAGGTCACTTGGCAAAAATGGATGGAAAATACAAACTTCAGGTTGAAAGACGGGGAGGAGGCAAGGGGAAATGCTCTGCTGCATATGGTGTTCCATTAATAGGTATCACACTCCATAATGGGGACATTTTTATACAAATGTGTTCTTTGGAATCCAGCCAAGAGTAGGGCACCCTAGTGAAATCACAATGCACAGCTAATGAGCTATTTTTGGTGAATTTGGCACTAGAGACTAATAGAACCAATTTGTCCCCAAAATGTTAAATCATTTAGCGCTTCTTTGGAGGTGCTAAGTGCATCTAGAACTTTTCGGGGCTGTCAATAAAAATTAGAGACCACTCAAAAGCCTTCAGTCTTGGCTTGCAATCCTTTATCCTTGGATTAGAGGGCTGCCGGGCACCTGAGGAGACTCTGAGCACAGCCTGCTAGCTGCAGGAAGCAAGTGGTGGGGCTGAACCACAAATGTGCTCCCCTGACTAATGAGAGACTAAAGAGATAGTGAGCGTTCTTTACCAGCCATGCTGTCAACCCACGGCTCTGCTGTAATCAGGCGGACGGGATCATCTCCTCCCCACGGTCCACTGCCCACTAATTCTGTCATGTCAGTGCCATTCCCCCAAGTCCATAATCTTTGGACTCTGCCCCCTGCCTCACTTTACTATTTTCCTTTGTACTTTCCTCCAGTCCCTCCATACCAGCCCTCAGCCCTTCACCCCTGGATTTTTGAAACTGTCTGCCTAAACTCCCTTCTACCAGCCTCCCTCACTTCCAACCATGCTGCATATTGATGGAAGACGAATCTTCATTAACTAATGCTCTCAAAAAGTTACTCGCCTATTGGAAACTTTCAATGGCTCCCCAGTACCCACCACATCAAATCTGAACTCAGCCATCTGACTGTCACAGCCTTTTATAAGATGACCCCATTCAACCAAGATAGCCTTATTTTCCATGAGCTGTCTTACCCTGCCAGGCTCAGGAGAATCATTAACCATCGTTGAATAAATAAATCCCTGCTACTGCTCACCCTGGAGCCCACTACAAAGAGTGAGCAAGTTACATAGTGCTGCCAATGTGAGAAACAGTAAAATCCAAAAGTAAAGCCTGCAATTTAAAGCATCTGCCCTTGTGAATTACATTTTAGAGGTTAAAAAATGCTATTTTTTTTCTTGGTCTATGACCAACTCACCCTATTCCCACAGAGAAGCCTTCCTCCCCATGAATCCAAATTTGGGCAAATCCATCAAACTATTTTTTTATGCTGCAGTAACAAATAAAAGCAATTTTATTGAGATGGCTGCCTGACCAACATGCCTTCCACCCTCATCAGACTGGCTGCTTTCCAAAAACACCTGCATTCATGCTGCCCTGTGCCTTCACATCTGCTTTGCTCTTCTTGGTGTGCTCCTCCTCTCCACTCCATCCAAGTCCCATTCTGTAAGACTCAGTTCCAGCTCCATCTCTGCAAATTTGACTGCCATAAAATCCCTGGTCCTCTAGGATTTTGATCCTCAAAACAGTATGTGCAGTACTCTTTACTACAAAAGGTTAATATTCTCTCTAGTACTGGTTGCTCATCACTTCATGAGAGTCATTCTTGCTTCCTCAAGAAGAGTCATAATTTAAACTCAAGTTTCCACATAATGCTGTGGCCATAGTAGGTGCCCAATAAATACCTTTTCATTGGTCAATCTGCTCATGCTTTAATTCTATTCCTATTGGGCCTAAAATAGTAGTGAGCTTATAACAGGGGCTCAAAAACTCTAGTCAATCAAGAATTAGACTCTTTTATGGAGGCTTTTTTTAGTCTACTCCAGATATCGGGTTGGAACATTCTCTAATCTAACAGAATGGTCACTGTGTTAGAGAAGACTAACCATCTTCCAAAAATCTGTGTGCCTCCTTCTATTATATAGAGTTGTCATTGAGAAGTAACTGTCCGGCCAGGCACAACGTTTCCCAGTCTCCTTACCTCTAAGTAAAGTCATATAACTAGGGTTCACCAATGGAAAACAAGCCAAAGTCACTTCTGGGCCAGCGTGGCCAAGAAGTGGATATGTTTGCTCCAACCTCTTTCTTCCCAGGTGCCACCTGGATGCAGATCCCTTGAGTGTTTAGAGGATGGTGGAGCCAGACATTAGAAAGAACCAGGTCCCTGAATCACCAATCACATGGAAGAAAATTCCAGCCATTGCATTGGACTGTGACTTCAGGAGAAATAGACTCTCATTGTATTTATAGCTACTGCAAACCAGGGTTTGTTATAGCTAACTAATCCACTTACCTACCTCTGAATGAGTGAAAGTGCCACCGAGGGGAAGTGCGGTTCAAGATGAGAAGCAATTAACCTCTTATGCATTAATACATGATGAGTTATCAGGCTGAAGGCTAACTGGTTTCCAGAATGTGCCTCTGTACATTTAATGAGGAATTCAGGCATGTTCCACCGGTCCTAACAAAACTATTCTTTTGTAGGTTCCAATGCACTCAAACTCCTGGTTATGACTATTCTCTGAAGTTGCCTAGATCTCCTATCTCCAGCCCAAACCACTTTCCTGAACTAAAGAACTGTGTATAGAATTGCTGCTAGATGGCTCCAGAGGGGTGTTCCACAGGCCCCTTCAACTTAGGATCTCTAACGCTGATCTCATTGCCCTCTCACACTCACCTCCACCTCCGGTTGAACCTCCTACTGAAGTTAGTGGCACCACCACCTATCCAAACGCTGCCTATTCCTGAATCTCTCACATACCCCACCGGTATTCGGTATTGTCTTCTCTCACACCACCGCTGGCTTAAGGTTCTAATTAACTCCTATCTGAACTATAACCATAGTCTCCTAACTGTTTTCTAATGCAGTCATACCTGTCTTTTGCAGGCATTACAATCACCTGGGGCCCTTGTTTAAAAAAAAAAAAGCTGACTCATGAAATTCAGGACACAGTTTCTGATTAGTAGAACTGGGTGAAGGCTGGCAAAATGATTCTGGAATGGGTGGTCCATAGGATATATTGTTATACCCCTTTTTCAGTCTAATATCTACGCTGCCACCAAAGCTGCTCACCAACACAAACTCCTCAAAGGCTATATGGTAAAGCCCTTGTGAGCTGGTTTCTGCCCACTCACCAGCCTTATTGCCCTCCCATCTCCACCTCACCATTGATTCTCTAGTAATTTTGTTTATCCACCTCCCTCTACCTTTGTATGTTCTCTTACCTCTGCCTGATAGCCCTCCCCAACATACTACCTGGACAACTCCTACTCCTCTCTCAAGTCTCACCTCCAACAGTATCTTCTCTGGCTAATGGGCTTGACTCCTAGAAACAAACATGGATCTTTCTGCTCCTTCTACATAGTCTACCTACCTCTGCCATGGTAATAATGGGCTGGGATCATTGTGTGTGCAACCATCCTCCCAGTAGACTTCTTCAGGGAAGGGACAAATATTTGTATCTGTGTATTCACAATACTCAAATGTTCGCTCAATGAAATAATAATTATCACAGACCTAAATGTAAAAACCAAACTATACTACAAAAATTTTAGAAGACCACATAGGAGAAAATCTTCATGGCCTTGGATTGTGTAGAGTACTCAGATATGACAACCAAAGCATGAGCCATAAAAGAAGAAGTTGGTAAATTGATCTTCATCAATATTAAAAGCTCTGGGCTTCAAAAACACTTTATGAAAATGAAAAGACATGGAGAAAATACTTGCAATTATATTTCTGATACAACTCATATCCAGAATATATAAAAAAGTCATATGCTCAATAATAGAAAGACAAAGAATCCAACTTAAAAATAAGCAAAAGAGGGGTGCCTGGTGGCTCAGGTAAGCGTCTGCCTTTGGCTCAGGTCATGATCTCAGGGTCCTGCGATCAAGCCCCAAATTGGGCTCCCTGCTCAGCGGGGAACCTGCTTCTCCCTCTCCCTCTGCCGCTCTCCCTGCTTGTGCTCTCTCTCTCTCTGTCAGGTAAAGAAATAAAGCCTTAAAAAAAAAAATAGACAAAAGCAGGGCACCTGGGTGGCTCAGTCAGGTAAGTGTCTGCCTTTAGCTCAGGTCATGACCCCAGAGTCCTGGGGTCAAGCCCTGCATTCTCTCTCTTCCTTCTCCTCTCCCTCCCCTCCTGCTTGTACTCTCTCTCTCTGTCTCACACTTTCTCTCAAATGAAATCTTTTTAAAAAAATAGGCCAAAGAATAGATATTTCACTAAAGAAGATACATGAATGACCAATAAGCACATGAAAAGATGCTGGACATCACTAGCCATTAGGGAAATGAAAATTAGAACTTCCATGAAATATCCCATCACTCTCACTGGAAAAACTATAATAAGAAAGACACACAATTAGAAGTGTTGGCACAGACATAAACTGGAATTCTCAAAACATCGCTGGTGAGAATGTAAAATAAAGCAGCTACTTTGGCAAACAGTTTGGTAGTCTCCTAAAAAATTAAAACTCTATTTACCATATGATCCAACAAATTTTCTCCAAGTTTCTACCCAAAAGAAACAAAAATATCACCCACACAAAAACCTGTATATGAATGTTCACAGCAGTACTATTCATAGTAGCTAGAAAGTGGAAACCATCCCAGTGTCCACCAACTGGTGAACAGATAAGTAGAATCAAACTGTGGTGATGGTTGCACAGATCTGTAAATTTACAAAACATCATCGAATTGTACACCTAAAACAGGTGAATTACATGATATGCACATTGTACCTCAATAAAGCTATTTTTAAGCAGAGACTAAATGAGAGTTTTGTATTTGTACAGATGTGATGAATACTAGTACAATGACAACATACATTTATGTACCTGCCATGTGCTGGGGTGATCCAAGCACTTTGTACACCCTATGTCTACGTTGAATCCTCTCGACAAACTGTATTGCTACTGGCAGGTGCTATTGTGATCAGCTATTATTTATTACCTTAGTATTAATTATTATTATACTATTATCAGCTATTATTAACAGCTATTGGTAGGTGCTATTATCATTCCCATCTTACAGATAAGAAAACTGAGGTACAGGGAAGTTAAATAACTTGTCCAGCATCACATGCCTAAGAAATGGTGGATCTGCAAAATATGGGTAGGGAATGAAATTGTCAAATCACTGCAATCACTACAGCAAAAAGATGTTCCCTTTTATTCAAATAATTATGGGAAATTAGCTATGCTTGGATTGTTAATTCTTTCCTCTCAATAATAAATGAAGAATAAAAAATTTAATCTGAAATTATATAAAAGGCCCCTAAGTATCATTCAATTCTTCTTTCCAGTCATTTTCACTAGGTAAAATGGACATTTCTATTAAGATATTACTATGGAAGGCAGGATTTTACATCAACCCCATCATACACTATCAAAAACAAAGTTCCGGTGTGCCTGGCTGACTCAATCAGTAGAGCGAGCAACTCCTGATCTTGGGATTGTGAGTTCTAGCTCCATGTTGGGTGTAGAGAATACTTAAAAATAACATCTTAGAAAAAAAAAATAGGAAACTTTGTTCATCTTCATTCTACTGCAGTTTGTATCTCCATGTTCTGAGCACAGAGGGCAGTAAAAGCTTCCAAAACTTCAGTCCGCCTAAACCAAGCTCCCCACTTCCCTTCCACGAAGACCATCCTCCCACCTGTGAGGTATGCTCATATCTGCAACCATCTCTCCAAAGAGCCTCTGCACAATCTTCGCATTTGCAACCCTCCACATACCCACGCTTTACAGGGGGCTGTGCATGTGACCGTACAGGAAAGGTCGAAAGCCCTAGTTTACGCTCCTTATGAGTAATACCAACTGTATGTAAGTAAAGAAATCTACCAGTGAAGCCTAGGCCCATCTGTGAGATAAGTAACACTGTGAAAACAAGAGAAAAAAAGATTAAAGCCATAGGACACTACATGATCTTATCTGGCTAGCCTTGGACGCGGGTTTGTCTCATGCTGGATTGCACATTATCCAATCACCGTGTTGGTCCACCCCAGTCAAGTCACATGACAATGACGTCTATATGAGTAAAGAGATATTCCTCACCCTAAAAAAGAGCCAGAATTTTAATTCCGCTACGGGCCACCTGACCCAAATGCACAGTTGATTGAAATGTTTAAATTCTGACATTACTGAAGAGAATTCAACTTGTACAAGCCAAAAGTAAGATTTCTTTCTGGCTTCCACCCTCTTTTGTCTCCTTCTATCCTACAGATTGTAAGTGTTAGTCCTTTTCAGCTCGGCTGAATCGATCGTTTTTATTTCTTCATTACAAATCTGAAGACAACTGCAGCAAACAAAAAATGGAATTTGACTTGCTGATGTTTAATTATTGATGTGGCCTTTTGAAAACATATTTGGTTCTCTGAAACGGTTCCTCAGAACTGTGCTCCCTTTCTCATTGGCTCCTATTTTGTTTGTTCTTGGCCTCTGCGCTCCTTTTCGATTTTCCACAGGTTCGCAAGGGCTGCCTCGTCTGCTTTTGAAATGTGTCTTTAGGCGTGCTTTTGTTTGACAAGTAATGCCAAGGCTGAGCTGACAATCTGTTTGAAAATCTTTTTCCAGGTATCCAAGATCAGTGAGCCTGTTCAATGTATACTGTGATTAGAATTTTTCTTCAGATATTTATATCAACATTTCAGTTTTAGGGAGAAATGTTTTTCTGAGCCTACCTGTCAAAGAGAAACTTATGAAAGGTAAGGAATGCTATCGTTTATATATTCCAATGCGGAAATACACTGTGGTTGTGGTAACACTGACATCCAACCCCCGCACCCCCCCCCCACCCCCGCCCGCGCCACTGAAAAGAAAGGAGCCTACAAGCACACAGTCTCGGCTCCTCCCACAGGCAGGGACGGCCACCTCCTTGGGAGCCCTGGCCCTCCACTATGGGATTTCAGGGTTTTACTTGGAAAGACTTAGGAGGTTTTCGTCCTAGGAGTTCATTTCCTATACACTTCCCTTTTGAGGATAGGAAGAATGGGGAGAAAATACAGGCACTGAAGGAAAGTTTGTCTCTATCAACCTGTATGTTAGGACACCGGTCAATAGGAGATCATAAATACCTGCTTTCTTATTCTGAGAGCTTCAGTATTCAATGTACCTCAGCAAACATTCATTTTATCCCCAGACGTATTTAAAAGTGGACACATTTTACCTAAGAACTTACAAAACCGGACTATATTATTTCAAAATAAAAACTTACTTTAAGGGGTGCCTGGGGCCACGAACTCGGTTAAGTATCAAAGTCTTGGTTTTGGCTCAGGTCCTGATCTCTCATGGTGGTGGGATCGAGCCCCAGTTAGGCTAAATGCCAAGTCTGCTTGAGACTCTCTCACCCTCTGCCCCTCCCCCACCACTCTTGTTCTCCCTCTCTCTCTCTCTCTCAAAATAGATAAATAAATGTTTAAAAAAAGAAACTTACTTTAAAAAGCTGCTTGTTTTTGGAAAACAAAGCTTAGGGTGGTACAAGGAAGGGGTACCACTTTGGCCACTGGCTATCTAGACGCTAACCATCAGGCTTATATTAATTTGCTATAAAACACCACCAAGGACAATATAATAAAAAAAATTAGAGTTGAGGGCCATATCAGCTTAAGAGATGAAATAATTCTTAAGTATTTTGGAATGCAGAAATACCCATGCAAAAAATTAATTTTGAATTTGGCTGAGTGATTAAACCTATTGATTAAAGTGGGACCACCTAAGAAGTCTTTCTTAACCTTTCCAGTTGGCAGGGACACGTGGCAGAGTGCTCTGCAGTTCCTTACGCGCGCTCCACAATTCAGACACTTCACTAATTATTCCCAGTTATAAAAAATAGATTTTACTGCCCTACATTTGTCTCTGTTAAATTATATTTTATAAGTCAACCATTTCATTGACAAATATTCATTGATCGCTTACGCTGCAGTAGGCACAGTTCCAGATACTAAATATGTAACTGCAAACAGCACAATCCCTACGCTCAAGGAGTTTCTGTCCAGTGAAGGTGAAAAGAATCAGATTTACTATCAACAAGGTCAAAAACAGTAAAGGAACTTAAAGATTCTGACATGTAAATAATAATATCAGCCATTTGAAATTCTCTGCAGAGTAGCAGGGGAGAATAACCAGATAGTTAAAGTTTGAGATCTTACGTAGCGTTCTTAAAAAAAAAAAAAAAAAAAATCCTAGACAATGCTTTAATTTTGTATAATCCGTCATTTTTCCCAGAGCAACACTGACATAACTGTGTTCCCTTCTTGAGTCTTCTATCAAGAAAAACAAGTTCAGATACCACCTGATTCTGCCACTAAAACGTATGAATGCAAGATGCTTTTCAATTAAGTAGCACTGAGGATTGGTAAATCTTTCTTTTTGTTTTCAAGTGCTAACCTAGGACAGTAATATACACCAATCTAAGTTTCTAAATCCAACAGAGGAGGGTGAGGGGGACAGAGTCCAGGAGTGTTACAGAGCAGTTGACACATCACGGAGGTCTGAATGCCAGAGCCTCATGTTGGTGCCCATCCCAGAAGTACTGGTTCTATGTGCTGCCGTTATACACACATTTAAAAGAGAAAGACCGAGGAAAGATATGCTCATTGTGTGGTTAAGCGGCTCATTTTCACACCACACAAGTGATGAGTACTACCCCAAATGCATGGCTCTCCTAATATTCCCCTATGGCCGCTGAAAGGGGGTGTTTTCCTTTGGGACGATCCATGGTAGTTTCACTAACTTGGTGCAGCTGTAGCTGTTTCAGAGTCTTTCACAGAAAAGAGAGCTATCCCCATGCCGGATACCCGGAGTGCTGCTTTAAAAAAAAAAAATCCCGCAAGATCTTTGATGCGGCCTGTGAAGGTGTTAGAATCCGTACTAGTGAAGTGACACAGAAAAAAATAGATGTCATTTGAAGATGGAGGAGTAGATCTACAACCTATCCGTTTCATTTTGCATTTCTGGAGCTTTAACTGGACACATTATGCAGAATCTCTTATTTTTCTGCAGAAATTCCAGAGTTAGCCATGAATCCCCAAGATAAGAATACCTAATACACTTCGGTAGGTGTTACTATGCTCGAAAATTCAAATGATAAAAACAAACAAGGCTTTGCAAACCATGTATAAAACCAACATACATGTTAATGCCCATGGTCTACCAGCTTAAGATCGAGGACCCCAGAGAGAAACACTTCAGAATTCCATAACTACACCTACTTCAGGGCTCATTTCAGGAATGAAGAGGAGATAATCATTTGTTTCGGATGCACAGGAGGTGAGTAGGGAATTTGAAAGGTGAGGGAAGGAATATTCTTATTGGGGATAAAATGGAAATTATTTACTCTAGCAATCCTCATTATCCTGTTGATTTCCATCCTGCTGACACTAAGAGGTTCTCTTATCTCCCACCCACCCCACCCCCGTTCTCACAATTCTCTATTCCCTTTGATTTCATGACAAAAATTTGCAAGTCTAAAACTTGTATTTCACGGAAATATTAGTATTCAAACTCCATGTATTAAAAGGAGGAAGAGGAAAGGCCCCCACTTTCAAATCCACAGTCAACCGTTTGGTATGAGAAGTTTGACAAGCAGAATTGCATGTCGGATTATCAATGCATTACCAACATTTTACCTGTGTTGCTTTCGTTGGCTTTTTTCTAGTGCAGTCATTCCATGCAAAAATCTAAATTCCTATCAAAGTGGAATTAAGAGCTGCATTTTTTTAAAAGTGTGCTTAATGTGCAGTAAAAAAATAAAGCCAAATTAATTTTTTTTTTTTTACATGAGGCTAGAAATACATTTTACTTGTGGTCTATTGTATGGAACAGATCTTCCTGAAAAGGAAGATACCCCTTAGACCAGAAATATTCTCAGGGCATGAAGAGGAAAATCCATTAAAGAGTTTAATTCTGCTAAAATAAGATCCCTAGCTGCCTCTGCCTCGTGCCCGAGGCAACTCATGCAAAGGGTGCAATTTGAAAACTTGATTAAGTAGGCTCTGCTACCGTTCCTGAGTATAGTACCCTGTCCAGTCGTCTATAGCTCCCTAAAACCCTGCCTGATTCTCAACTTCTAATTCATCAGTACCATACTGTGCAGTAAACTTGAGTCAGACTGGTTAGAATCCCAGCCCGGCAAATGTGTTAATCACCAGATCATAAGTCTTAGCTTCTTTGTTGGTAAAATGAGTTAAAACACAAAAAAACTGACTTAAAAATTTATCTCACAAAGTTGTCCTAAAAAAATGATTTATATAAAGCCCAACAAACAGTAGGTACTCCATCACCCTTTTCCCTCTCCCAGAAACATATCCTTACCCAGGATTTATTCTCCCCTAAATATTTTGGGAAAAAAAACACAAAGGGGCAAGCCTACAAATAAGCAACCTATTATAAACCACAAGTACTCAACCAAAACCAAATACAACATTTTTTTTTATCATGTTGCTTTACTAATTATATCCAAAGTGCCCTCCTTTCACTAATTTATCCCAAAGGGGCGTTATGCTTGTCAGTACAGGCCCTGGGTCTAAATCAACAAGCCAGTACTACTTTGATTGGTTTCTAATTTGTGTAGTTTGGGAAAGAACCTAAAGAATTTCTCCAAAGCTTCTCTTTCTTATATGTCCTTGAAGAAAACTATAAGGGACTTTTATAAGAGGGTGGAAGACCCTTTCTTAGATATCTCATGGGCCACAGAAAAAGGAGGCTGTGTAACTAGGCTCTGCTGGCCCCCAAGCAGGCCTTTATTTAGGTAATCAGGACAAACAAGGCATCTATCACCATGGGGCCAGCTTCTTGGAAAACAGAGCTTCATCCCTCCATCCCAGAAGCTGCCTCATCGTTTCCCAACTGGGAAATGAAGTGGAGACCAAGTTGTTCGGGGTGTCAGTAGGACTCTAAAAGATCTAAAAGGTTCCAGTTCTGGCTGTTCAGAACTCAGTCATTCTCTACCATCAAACCAGACTGCCCACAAGCAGCCCAACAGAAACCAAGTCACGAGACATCCTAGAGAGGGCAACTCCATGCCTCGGTATAGAAGACTCAGAATCCGGCTGACTGGATATCCTCACCAGTGGATATCTGTGGGAACACCACTGGACTAAGATTTATGATGAAGCCCTAAGATTTTTTTTGAAGCTTATCACCTACCAAAAGACAATAAAAAAGAAAAGGGAATAAAACCACCTGTCACATATAGTTTGAGTTGTTCTATTCAAATGGAAAGCCAAAAATGCTCTGTTGTCACTTTTCTGGTAACAGACAAGGGAAAAAAAGAATGTTTTAGGTAGTTCTCATTCTACTAGCAAAACAGAATAAAACCTTTGGTCTGATTCCAACCACATTATTAAAGGACCACTGACCTAATGTAAAAAAGCAGCTGCTCATCAATGTGTCATTAATGAGAGCATTACCACCTAATGTAAGGGAACTACTCTTTCCAGGGATTCTGTTCATGGGTGGCTTGAGTCAGACAAGAGCATAGGAGCAGGTCAGCCACAGGAGGGAACGCAACATACGTGCTCTTTGTTCCCAGTGAAGAATGTTGCACAACGGCATCTAAAACTGATCAGATTCTGGCATGTTCAAAAAGAAGGGAGGAGGCTGAATTGAGGAAAATTTCAACTTTCTAATGAGTGCCTTTTTATTTTTTTTAGTAATCCGTGCTTATTGTCAACACACATTCCCCAGTGGCTCTTGGCTCCTGCCCAGCTTCTCCCCCTCTCTTTGTGAGCATGCAGATCTGCAGTTTGGGAGTGATGCCACCTGGAACAATAGGGCAATGTAAATGAGTATATTTTTCAAAGACTAAGACGCCAAACAGAGGCTCTGTGGGATTATTGTCCAACAATAACACCAAACACTAGGTGCTATTTAAACCCCCTAATGGTATTAAATAATTTAATCCCTCCTTGAGAAATCTAAGTAGGTCCTGTTATGTTGCTATTGTACAGATAAGAAAGATGAGGCACAAAGAGGTCTGATAAATTGCTCTTGGTCACAAAGATAATACATGGTGGAACTAAGATTTAAACCCAGGAACTCTGGCCTCAGAGTCTGTGCTCTTAAGCAGTGTACTATAATCTCTGCCAATCCAGCTAACAATAAAATAAGAGCAGACAAATAAGTACAGGACTTGGAATCAGAGAGAACCAATGCATAACCAAGCATTCACACTGGTGACGGTGGCTTCTTTAATTAGACTGTAGGCACTGGAGTCAGACTAACTCAAGGTCGAATCCTAGGACCTAATGCATGTCAGTCAGTCAAACTTGAACAAGTTATTTGACCATCCCAATCTTTAAAATGGAGATTGTAATAGTACTTATCTCACAGAGTTTTGAGAATTAAATATTACCTGTATAAGCACACTTGCATGATTCTAGCAGCACAGTGGTCTATACACTTTAATAATTACCACAGTCATCCTTATTTATTACACATATAGCTTTCCACCGTAGGTGAGCATTTGGAAGGAATGTTCCTTCTTCACTCTACCCAGGCACCCTACTGCTTTCAAAAGCCCACACATGTGAGATGGCTGGTGGGGATTAGGGGTATCGGCTACAGCTAAGGATCACAGCAAAGCTAAGGGGCTCACAGGGACCAAACCCCTCAACCTTGGCTTCATTAGCAAGTTTCTCTAGCTGAGCTAACCCAGCCCATGCCAGTCAAGCATTCCCTTGCAAATATAAATCATTACCCAATAAACCACAGACATACAAGACTGTCCATGGCAGATAAAGCTGTGGGTCAGAGTAGCCAATCCCTGAGGCTTCGAGGAAAGGGAGGAAAAGCAACAGCATTAATTATATAAACAGTTCCTTGGAAAGTGCTTTAAGCAAGTGTTTTAGATTCCCCTTTAATTAGGATAATTACTGCATTTTCATTTTTCAATGAGCTCTCAAACTCTCCCATGCCCCATCTTCAAATACCAAGTAGAAACACACAAAGATCAGGGGAATAAACTAACTGTGTACACTTTTAGAGCCACTTTATCTGTCTGGATCTCAGCTTCACTGTCTGTACAATGAGGAAATTGAACGAGGTAAGTCTCCAAGGTCCCTTCCGGTAGATTTTCCACAACCCTGTGCAGTGCTTTGGGGCTGACATAATAGCTATACCACTTTACTCACCTCGTGTTCTTTTCTAGAAAGCGGCATAACATTTGAAGATATTAACTGCATTTGTTTATTGAACTTCAAAAACTGTTTTACAAATGTGAACATCAAGACATCCAGTATTCCTTGAAGTGTGCTGTAAAATAAGGAAACCCAAAATAGCAGGCCTAAGAAGTGTCTGGAGATGAGCTCAAATGAGGACTAAAAGAACTGAAGATGTTTTTGGAAAATGACAAATTATCTCTTTTAATTAGATTTATTCTGTATATTTCCAGAACTAGAATCAATGGATTAGCATTGCAGGGAGAGAGATAGTAAATAATTTTTTTTTAAAGATTTTATTTATTTATTTGACAGAGACAGCCAGCGAGAGGGAACACAAGCAGGGGGTGTGGGAGAGGAAGAAGCAGGCTCCTAGCGGAGGAGCCTGATGTGGGGCTCGATTCCATAACGCCGGGATCACACCCTGAGCCGAAGTCAGACGCTTAACGACTGAGCCACCCAGGCGCCCCAGAGATAGTAAATAATTTTTTAAAGAAATATGTGTCTACCCAAGATAATGGTTCAAATCAGAAAAGAATTATTTACATAGCTATGAGCATCACTGAAACCCATGTGACGACTTCCCATCAAGATACTTAGAGGACATTCCTCAACTGGGACAGTAGGTGGAGAAATGTATGCTGAGCTTACATTACCTCTGAGTCTGTCTTGACTGCCCACTAGCTCTTGTAGAGCACCCAATGTGATGTTTTAATATTTCTTTGTTGGTGTCACCTTCATCAAACCAAGGAGGTCTCATCATCATTTGTATTTGTCTGTCACAGCTCCAAGCACACAGATTCTCAATAAATATTGAATAACTTTTTTAAATGACCAAAGAGTTTACAAAGACTGTCCTTGCCCTCAAAGAGGCTTGCAATCTAGCCAGAGTCTAGATTAACATAGCAGAACAAAATTTTATATACTTATATGTATTATCTTGCACACAGTTGGGACTTAGTAAATGTTTAGGAAATAAGTTCATTTGACAGCAGTTGAGCAGGAGTTCATCACTGAATGAGGAGAAGCTGCTGAGGCTGGCCAGGAACACTGTCCAAAATCTGGCCCCACCTACCTGATTACACTTCCCTCTGAAACACCAGCTGATTCTCACAGTCTTCTTACCTGACTTGCATTCTCACTCCTGTACTTGGGCTCAAAATTTTTCTTTCACCTAGACCACCCTCCCTTCTCTAGAGCTCCAATATCTTTCCCTCCCCAGAATTCTCTATCATTATTACCATTTAATAGTACATCTGTCATTATTACTCAGCTATCAGAAAGAACGAGTTCTCAACATTTGCTACAACATGGACAGCACTGGAGGAGATAATGCTAAGTGAAATAAGTCAAGCAGAGAAAGACAACTATCATATGATTTCTCTCATCTATGGAACATAAGAACTAGGATGATCGGTAGGGGAAGAAAGGGATAAAGAAAGGGGGGGTAATCAGAAGGGGGAATGAAACATGAGAGACGATGGACTATGAGAAACAAACTGAGGGCTTCAGAGGGGAGGGGGTGGGGGAATGGGATAGACCGGTGATGGGTAGTAAGGAGGGCACGTATTGCATGGTGCACTGGGTGTTATACACAACTAATGAATCCTCGAGCCTTACATCGGAAACCGGGGATGTACTGTATGGTGACTAACATAATATAATAAAAAATCATTTAAAAAAAAAAATAGTACATCTGTCATCCATTTGTTAAGCAAACAGTCATTGATTCTTCAGTATGTGTGGGCTGAGCTAAACTTTAGGGATACAAATGGAGGAGATAGATTTCCTGCACTGAAGAGTTTTAAAATTCCCTGGAAGCCAAACACTATCTATTAAAATGAACAATTTTAATGCATAATGTCCTGAAGGAAACACGGAGGACAGTGCCTAACACAGTCTGCGGTTTTGATAGATGATGAAGGAGGTCAAGCAGGGAAAGTTTCCTGAAAGAGGTATCACCAGAGCAGTCTTGAAGAAATGCTGAAATTGAGCCAGGTGGAGGGAGGAAAGATCCTTTCTTGCAGAGTAGCATGCAAAAGGCTGCAGGAAGAGAATGCTCAGTGCATGGAGTATGGCTGGTGTGTAGGGAAGAGGTAAGAGGTGGGCATGGGGAAACAGCATGAGCTGAATAAGGAAGAATGCGCTGTGTTGAAAAGCCCATCTTTTATCCTCACACTAATGGGGAATTTTTAAAGGACTATAAAGAAGGGTATTACCTTATCAGACTTGCCTTTTGTAACTTTAATTGAGGCAAGAGTAGATTGAAAGGAAGGTCAGACCCTAGGCTTAGAGGCATGTCAGGAAGCAACTGTTGGGAACCATATATGAAGTGAACTAAGGCAGTCTCAGTGGAAAAAAGGGAAGGCACAGGTAATCCTGAGCAGGTTGGATCTACAAGGGGTTGCATAAGTTATATCGGAAAGAAGGTGATCGGGAAGTCAAGGATACCTTCCAGGATTCTGCCTACAATAGCTAAGTAGACAGTGATGGCATTATTGAGAGAAACACAGAACAAGGAGTGGGTTTGGTGGGGGGGGGGAAAAAGGTGAATTTTGCTTTAGACCTGATGAGCTTGAGATGCCTTTGAGATAGTCAAGTAAGGCAGCTGGATGCACAAGTCAAAAACTCGGAAGTAAGAACTGGGATGAAGATGTGAACTTGGGAGTCAGGAACATACAAATGGTAAAAATCACAAGATCTCATCGAGATTATGAGTGAGGAGGAATCAAGTCACTGTCCCCCACACCAACCTGCTTCCAAAAAGCAGAAGAAACCAAAAGCAAGCTGGGACTACCCCTTGTCCTAAGTCATCACTTCCCCCAAGAAAAGGAACAGATTTTTAGGCATGCTACCTACGTAGGTCAGCAGTTTGTCTGCTAGTGATTATTTCTCAATTTAAATGCTACCTTTTTCATCTGTAATTGCAGAAACCTTGAAAACTGACCTTTGCTGAAATTCAGTGACCATCGCCAGCCCTCATTTTGATTATGCCCTTCCTCCTTCTCATCTGCTCTCTGCTGTGTCTGAGGGTGGTAGAGCAGCTGGCTTTAAGTTCCGGAACTTGTTTTTTAACTGATGAAGACCCCACTTTTCCCTGAAGGATGTTTCAGCTGAACCACTTTATTTTGTTGTTTCAATTTCAAAATAAAAGGAAAGAAACTGAAAAAGAAAAGAAAAGGAGTGCCTCCTAGACCTGTAAGAGCTTGAAGTCTTGAAGAAATGCTGCAAGGGTTATTCACTTTTCAACGTGCCTATCCATCTGGTCACCCTAAAGCAATTGTAAGCTCCCTGAGAGCAAAGAGGCAGCTTCTATTTGTAGTAGGTCCTACAGAGCAACTAGGGGCAGGATGCCCTACAAGAGAGGCTGCCCGATAACTATTTATGGAATCAATAATTGTTTATACAATTAGACTCATTCATATACACACTTCTGTAGCTCTTGGAGTATTCTATACTATTTAACAATTATTTGCTGTGTCCTGTTCTTTGGTTATTTCATAGGTGCTACCCTTCGAACTGCAGTTAGACAGTAAACTTCTAGAAGATAGGAATACTGGCTTATACTTTATCTTGCATTGCTTGCTGGTAGGAAGTGGTGCTCAAAAAAGTTGTGTTGATGCACATATGTTGTTTCATCTAGAATGAACTTACCCTGCTACATTACACCTTTTGAAAGATACAACAGAATGTGTATCTCAGATTAGAAGGACTGAATGGCTTGAGCTATTCTTAAGCACACCTTAAACAGTAGATGTCCCTGTATGTTGCCTAATTGAGTAATTCATTCAGGAGAGTTCCTACTGAATTGGGCTGCAGCAGGCTGCACATGGAATTGTGCCATGACCTTCAACTGAAGATGCACATTTCATACGCAGATCTGTAAGCAGCATCAGTAATGTACATTTCTTGTGAATTAAGTCATCAATGGCTTCCACTGTAATGCAGGAAACTGCACTCACAGCAGAGAACCTATGGAAAGAAGGAATAAGGATGAGAGAAAGGAGACAGAAGAGACTAAGAATGTATTCCAGGAGATAAAGGGGAAAAAAAGGTTTTGCTCATCAAAAGCAATCTGTGGCAATAGACTCAAGCTTAGACAGAGCAGGAGGACCCTGCATGGCCTCCACATGGCTCCACAAAGATCCTTGCCATTCACAAAGAATGGCAGTAAGCCTTCCCAGAGGTATTATTACAACAGAATACCTATGTTTCTCTAACTGGTCCCACCTTAGCTCCAGGCTTCAGAATGAATGTCATATCTTGATAATCATTAAGTCATTGGTTGTCTTGTCAAATTGCCTAATACAAATGTCTGTATATTTCCCCTAAGGGTCCACAGAGATCACACTGAAGAGGGGTATCATCCAAGAGATCCTAGCCTGGAGAGGTGAGCAAGCAGCCTCTAAAAGCATGCTCAGGAAAAACAAATCAAATGTCTAGGAAGGCCTAGAGGAGCTGGGCTGCTGTGAGCCCATAAGTGCAGAAATCCACCGCTGATCATACCCTGGGCACTGGAAAACCACAGGGTTATGTGCTTATGGATGAGAAAGAAGAAAATATTTCTTAATTCCTTCCCTTCTTTCTTTTAGCATTTAGAGAGGCAAGCATGCTGAGAAATTATGGTCACCATCCTAAGTCCTACAGCAGGACATGTGAAAATCTGACTTAGGTAAATAGTGCAGAGTAAGCTGAGTTTTAGTGTATCTGCCCCTGTAGAGTGTTCCTTCAAATACTGAAGTAATTCTGCCTGAGTTACTAATTTGCTGCTGTCCCAACCCTCTTAGTGCCCCTTGGCTGCCCCAGCCTTTCTTCCTGGGACAGTCCAGATCTCTCCACTAAGGGGTTAATGCCTGCCACTAAGGGCTTCAGTGGGCTTCAGGTCCCTGCTCCTGGCTGTCATGACAAGCTGGTGTTCCTATGGCCTGATGAGACTCTTGAAACCCAAGCATCAGAAGGGGGGGGGAGGGGGAGTATGGAGTTAAGCAAGTGCTAGCCTGGCAGGATATAGGCCAAGATGGCCTTTTCTTTGCAGGCACAAACTGTGTTTAGGTTTCTGCTCTGTGGGGTCACCTGGCTTCCACTAAATTGTCATATCTTTGGGTAATTATCTCATAAACCTATAATCCATGGGAGTGTGCTCTCTTCCCCTCAAACTGTAAACCCTTAAAAAGCCACCAGTCCTCAGACACAAGGGGGCTGACCAAGTACTAAACCAAATAAATTAAGCCCACACCTAGACATAATTTCAGTACTATTGAACTTAAGGATAAGGAGAAAATCCTAAAATGTATCAAAAAGAGACAGAACACATATAAAGGAAAGACAATTAGTTCCTCAGGAGGTTTAAAACAGTAGATGCTAGAAGTCACAAATATCTTCAAAATGCTTAAGAAAAATTAGTCTCAACAAAGCAATCTTTATGGAGCTAAACTAGTCGTTAAGAGAGAGGACAAACAAAAGGTAGTTAACTCTTTACAACCCCTTCCTGAGACACATGTCACCATGTGTAAGACACAGTACGAAGTAAAGCAACTGATAAACTTTTGGTAAATTTGAAAGATAATTGACTATTATTGATAATAATTACTAAAATTTAGGGGATTAAGCTCAAAGTGAATCGGCTCTTTGGGCAACAAATCTTTGATAAAGCAGGAAAAAACATCCGGTGGAAAAAAGACAGTCTCTTCAATAAATGGTACTGGGAAAATTGGACAGCTACATGCAAAAGAATGAGACTTGACCACTCTCTCACACCATACACAAAGATAAACTCCAAATGGATGAAAGACCTCGATGTGAGACAGGAATCCATCAAAATCCTAGAGGAGAACATAGGCAGCAACCTCTAAGACATCGGCCAAAGCAACATTTTTCATGACACATCTCCAAAGGCAAGAGAAACAAAAGATAAAATGAACTTGTGGGACTTCATCAAGATAAAAAGCTTCTGCACAGCCAAGGAAACAGTCAAAAAAACCTAAGAGGCAGCCCACCGAATGGGAGAATATATTTGCAAATGACACTACAGATAAAAGACTGGTATCCAAGATCTACAAAGAACTTCTCAAACTCAATACGTGACAAACAAATAAACAAATCATAAAATGGGCAGAAGATATGAACAGACACTTTTCCAATGAAGACATACAAATGGCTAACAGACACATGAAAAAATGTTCAAAATCATCAGCCATCAGGGAAATTCAAATCAAAACCACACTAAGATACCACCTTACGCCAGTTAGAATGGCAAAAATTGACAAGGCAAGAAACAACAATTGCTGGAGAGGATGTGGAGAAAGGGGATCCCTCCTACATTGTTCATGGGAATGCAAGTTGGTACAGCCACTGTGGAAAACAGTGTGGAGGTCCCTTAAAAAGTTAAAAATTGAGCTACCCTATGACCCAGCCATTGCACTACTGGGTATTTACCCCAAAGATACAGACGTAGTGAAGAAAAGGGCCATATGCACCCCAATGTTCATAGCAGCATTGTCCACAATAGCTAAATCGTGGAAGGAACCAAGATGCCCTTCAACAGATGACTGGATTAAGAAGTTGTGGTCCATATATATATACAATGGAATATTACTCAGGTATCAGAAAGAACGATTTCACAACATTTGCAGCAACATGGACGGCACTGGAGGAGATAATGCTAAGTGAAATAAGTCAAGCAGAGAAAGACAATTATCATATGATTTCTCTCATCTATGGAACATAAGAACTAAGAAGATCGGTAGGAGAAGAAAGGGATAAAGAAGGGGGGGTAATCAGAAGGGGGAATGAAGCATGAGAGACTATGGACTATGAGAAACAAACTGAGGGCTTCAGAGGCATGGGGAGTGGGGGAATGGGATAGACTGGTGATGGGTGGTGGGGAGGGCACGTATTGCATGGTGCACTGGGTGTTATACGCAACTAATGAATCATCGAACTTTACATAAGAAACCAGGGATGTACTGTATGGTGACTAACGTAATATAATTAAAAAAACATTAAAATAAAAAAAATTCAAAGTGAACCTAAAATTGCAACAAATATGAAAATATAAAGGAAATGTTTATTAAAAGCATCTTAAGGTCTATATATTGTTCAAATAAATGACAGGTTTTCTTTCTGGATTTTGCTACATTAAGGGCACATATTAAAGAATAGCCAAAGAAAACAATAGAAATGGAATGGATCACTCCCAGCTGTAGAGAGGAAAAGATGGGACAAGTAAAGGTAATATGCTCAATGAAATAGAAGGTAGGTAAGGAATGGGAAAGAAGCATAATATATTTTTGTGACTAAGACAGTAGAAATGAGTCTAGGGGCGCCTGGGTGGCACAGCGGTTAAGCGTCTGCCTTCGGCTCAGGGCGTGATCCCGGCGTTATGGGATCGAGCCCCACGTCAGGCTCCTCCGCTATGAGCCTGCTTCTTCCTCTCCCACTCCCCCTGCTTGTGTTCCCTCTCTCGCTGGCTGTCTCTATCTCTGTCGAATAAATAAATAAAATCTTTAAAAAAAAAAAAAGAAATGAGTCTAAATATGTCAGTAATCACAAAAGTAAAGGGATGACATTTACTATTACCTATAAAAAGTTGGACACTCTCATGTATTTGGAATATTGAAAACTAAACAAATTCCAGCTACTATAAGGTGTTTATAAGAGACACATATGAAACATAATGACATAGAAAGTTGAAAGTTAAAAGAATGGTAAAAATATACTGAGAAAATATTACCTAAAATAAGCCTGCTGTAGCAACATTAGTAAGATATTAAATGGAAATCAAAGCAAAACACAGTAACAGAAAAACCCTATAAAGGCCATTAGATATGCAGAGTAGACAGTCCTTCTGGGTCAGGTGAGTGGGTCCAAGTTAAGAGCCAGGTGTGATGACCAGGACCAGTCATCCAGGACTGATAATAATGATAGGTTTGGGTAATAGAACTTACACCAAGGCCTAAGCCTACTGGACCAATGTGTGTGCCTAGGTGCTTCATACAACAAACCTACAGTCATCTGATGGTCAAGTGACATGGTGCCCTCAACTAGTACAGACCCTAAGCTCTATAAAGATAGCTCTTATTAACTGATAAAAAGGAAAACCTTGCCAGGAACATATTACTGTCATGAACTTGGATGCACTTAATGCTAAACATTAAGAAAAATTTATCCAAAGAATAGCATTCTGTCACATGCTACAACATGGGTGAACCTTGAGGACATTAAGTGAAATAAGTAGGACACAAAAGGACAACTATTGTATAATTCCACTTGTATGTAGTATCTCGAATAGTCAAATTCATAGAGACGGAAAGCAGAATAGATGTTGCCAGGGCTGGGGGGAGGTGAGGATGAGAATTTATTGTTAAATGGTTACAATTTGGGATGACAAAAAGATACTGAAAGTAGATAGTGGTGATCATTGCAAAACAATGTGAATGTATTTAATGCCACTAAATTGTACACTTAAAATGGTTAAAATGGTAAAATTTATGTTGTGTATGTTTACCACAATAAAAAAAGAGAAATACTTGTAAAAAATTATCCTATCACAAAGGGAAATTTACAAATGCATTATTATGTTGGAGGTCTTAATATGCCTCACTCAAAAAATATACATTAAGGGGCACCTGGGTGATTCAGTCCGTTAAGTGTCCAACTCTTGATTTCAGCTCAGGTCATGATCTCAGGGTCATGAGATCGAGCCCCATATCAGGCTCCGCACTGAGCATGGAGCCTGCTTGGGATTCTCTCTCTCCCTCTGCCCCTCCCTCCTCCACCCATATGTGTGCGCGCTCGCTCTCTCGCTCTCTCAAAAAAAGAAAAAGATATATAATTACATACATATGTAGCAAAAAAAAAAACCTACAGAAAAATTGAATAAGCTTATTCCAATACATAGAATCTCACAATCAGCAAAGAGTCTACTTAAAGGAGCAGTTATGAAAGCTGAGCTTATCATGAACAATCTGTGAGGTAGTCACTATTATGTTCTGATTTTACAAGAGGTACAGAGGCTAAGTCACTTGAACAGAGTCACACAACTGAGCTCTAAGTAGAGCTAGGATATGAATCCAGACATTCTGATTCCAGAGCCCAACTTATAACCATAATGTTGAGTAATAGAGGCAAGAACAAAGAGTTAATAAAATAGAAAACTGAGAAACAGTAGAGGTGTTCAACAAATCAAAAGCTGATTCTCTGAGAAGACAAAATTACAAACTGCTTATGAGATCAATCCAAAAACTGAAAAATGAAGAAGGCGTATCCATCATGATAGAAATAAGGAAGACATACTACAGATATAGTAGAGATTCTAAAATATATAAGAGAATACTATCATCAACTTTATGCCAAAAAACTTTTAAAACATAGATGAAATATACGATTTTCTGAAAAGATTGAAATTCCTAAAACTGACTCAAAAGGCTGAAAACTAATAAACCACTGGAATTAAAAATGACTCAGTAGTCAACTTCTACTACTTCTCCCCCAATAAGACACTGGTTTTATAGTTAATGTTCTCCAAACTCTTCAGAAACTACTGTCCCCATCTTATACAATTATTTCATAGAACAGAAAAAGAGGATGATATTTATTAAGAAGACCCAAAGTGAACTTAAATGCAAATGGTGGGATGGGTACTCTATTACTCTTTATACTTTTCTGTATTGTTCAAATATTTCATATTAAAAAAGAGGATATGGAGCTAGCTCATCAAACAGGTATATAGCATATCTTTGATCCAAAATTTAATCATTATCTCTCCATCATTAATTTCTAAGTACTTTTTTTTTAAGTTTCTATTTCCTGTGGGTGGGATCCAAAATATCAGACCAACATGTATCTCAACAACTGTCAGCTTGGAGGTAACTTTCTCCCACAGACACCCTTTCTTTCAGAGAGAAACATAGGGGTTCTCCTCTGGACAGTTTCTGAATCTGTAACTGAGTGAATATGGCACCACTTGAGTTTCCAGGAGAAATTTAAGCAATTCCCACCTTGACAACATTTATGAGGCTCTGACATTCTTCAGACATTAGTCCTGCTTCTTCTACTGGGAATTATTTTTAGAAATAAGTCAACCTAATTCTTTCCCTGTGGGTGCATTCATGTTAAATTTCTTAACCCAGAGAAGAATCTGTCTTGGGGAAGAAGTGACCTATGTAATGCTCTGTTGAAGGCATAGGCTTGGAAAGAGTATGATTAGACTGAGTAATTTCAGCACAAGTTACTAAAGGAAGATTACCTTCTCAGAGTGAAAACCTTATCACACTGTGTTCTTCAAGACTACAAGAGGAATCTAGAAAGGTCACAACACAAGTTTTCCATTTCTTCACTGATCTGAGGGGAAAACTACATTCCAGGAAATACATCAGAAAGTTAACAAAAGTTTAGATGTGGTGAGTAATATTAGAAAGACGGTTTTATTTAGAATCAGGTGATAGGAAAGAGAATTCAACATTAAAGTTCAGCATAAAAATATCTTAATTTGTGAGTTCCAGTAGAATGGCTTACATACTATCTTTGGTTCAGCTGGGTCATTCTAAGGGCTGGAAACTCTCTCATTGAAATACTTTATGAATTTGGAAATGAGTACTTTCTATTGTCACTCAGACTTTCATTCCTAATCCTGGTAATAAATCATTGCACATTATCCTTCAGTGAGGTTCCCCAACTGAAATGATGTTGAAGAATAATAACAGTTTTCTCTACTAAGAACATGCAAAGGGCAAGGGGAATCATATTTAAAATTTACCAGAATTTTTATTTAGAATTAAATTTTTAAAGGAAATATGTAATTTTTGGAAGTAGGCACTTCTTTGCAGAGTAAAGTCACTTTTTATTTTTTCCGGGTTTTGTTTGTTTTTTTGTTTTTTTATGTGGAAGGACACTGTTGCTTTGGGGCCACTTAATTACCCTTTTCTAGACACATCGGTACCGTAGGTGGTATTAGCTACGTTGACTGTAAGTCCATGTTTAAAGTCACACTGATCTGTAGTATGCCAGATCATTTTATAATATATAAAATAAGTTACCCTGTAATGTTACTCTTGATCCCCCAGGATAGGCAGTAACTGTGCATTTTTTTTCACATTAATTTCTGTTAATTTTTTACTGTAACTTTAACAAAATGAATTGTCTTTATGATGATTGATCATTTTTCTCAACCTGAGCATCTTTCATTGCCTGCATTTTTATTATATTCTATCATACTTTTTTCTCCACTAATGGTAACCATCAACATTGTACCAGAATTTCCTTGAAGTTTGTTGATTTTTTTTGTTGCCTTGCTAGAGTGTATTGTTATTGCTTCTTTCAATGTTTACATGTAAGATATGCTATTCCAACATGAAAACACTGGAGATATTCTATTTCTTACTTTACCCTTCAACAAATATTTGTTTCACGTCTGTCCACTGTGCAATAGGTTCTGGAAATGTAAAACCTAAATAAGACACTTGAAGCATTCCATCTCTCGCTTATTCCTCCCTTTTTTACCTGGCTAATTCTTCCTTCAAGTTGAATGTTGCAAAGGGGTAGGGTGATGATTGAAAACAGAAGATCAGAGTTGGCATCAAAGAAGTCACTGGGGACCTTTAACAAAAGCATTTTCAGTGAGGTGGGAGGGGACAGAATCCAGACAACAGGTGACACCTGTAAGGAATCAGAGCCAATGAGGACAGTCTCTTCATTTCTGAAGACAACAAAAAGAAAGGAGCAGATACAGCAGCAAAATGGAAGGAAGAGATCACCAAATGAAAAAGGTTGTCTGGGGTCCAGGAGAAATTCAAGTAGGTCCATAAACTTAAAAGCAAAGAGCCACATCATTGGGAGAAATTGAAGATATGAGAAAGAATGAAGATAATTTATGTACAAGACTCCAGGGTCATGTGTGGTGCTTTATGGGCAGAGATTTTTGTCTTAGGAAGCAGAAAGTAATATGACAACAATCAGAATCTAAAAGTGAAGAGGAAGGAAGAATAAGTGAAATGCCTCTTATTTCCATTAAGAAAAATGGAGTAGAATCATGCGCTAAGAGGAAGATAAGCAGAGGCAAAGAGTTCGAGAAGAAGGGCGAAGGTCTGGAACAGTTTCTCTAGGGATGGTGTGTTCCCTTTTAGGCCCCTATATCCATTCTCCATACTGCTCCACCTTGCTCTGTGCCCTGAGAGGCTGGCAGCTATGGATTGCACCAGCCAGTTTCCTAACACTCTTGCTTTTGACTGGTTTCAACCACTGGAAGGAAGGAGAGTTTGGGATATTTATTCCCCACACCTGGTGTCTTTCTACCGGGCCATGAGTTGCCAGTGGCCAGCGGCTGTGAGGAACACAGAGCCACAGTCGTAGTGGGTAGTAGTGCTCTCTCTGTTGCTAGCTCCAAGGTACTTCTCCATCTTTTGGTGTTTTCCCATAACCCTGGGCAGGCAATCTTTTCATTAAACTCTCCTAAAATTGGAGGGTGACATTTGTGTCCTATCTGGGATCCTAAGCGATACAGAATAAAGAGGAAACTGAGTGGAGACAAAAGGATCACCTTAGGCACAGGAGAGGCTAGGAGTTCTGTCATGGTTATTTGTCCTGCTTAACCTTGTTGCTCATGAGAAGTAGATGAAGAGAATGGTGGGACAATGAAGTTTCATTAGAAAGAGTAAATATGGCAAAAGAAGAGGGAGAGGGCTTGAAAGGGCTGGTGAATGGGTCATAGAAGTAATTGCCTTAGACCTAAGAGCTGTGCTTTCCATGTGTATTTTGAGTTTAAGCAAAACAATTTTCTACTGTTTTCTTAAGTCTCTAGAACTGAATCATGATCTCCCTTGAATTTACCTGTACATTCAATGACTCTCCAGAAAATAGGAATACACACACACACACACACACACACACACACTTTAGGTCGCTTCAGATCTGAAAGTGTTATTGGAATGTTATGGACTGAACAGTGTCCCCCAAAATTCATATGCTGAAGCCCTAATGGCCAATGTGACTATATTTGGAGACAGGGCCTTTAAATAGGCAATTAAGGTTAATTGAAGCCCTAACAGTGGGACCCAATCCAATAGAACCGGCATCCTTAAAAGCACATGCACATAGAAAGGCCATGCTAGGAGACAGCAAGAAGGTGGCCATCTGCAAGCCAAGGAGAGAGGCCTCACCAGAAACCAACTCTGCTGACACCTTGATCTTCGACTTCTAGCCTCCAGAACTGTGAGAAAATAAATTTATGTTTAGGTCCACCAGTCTGTGATGTCCTGCTCTGGCAGCCCAAGCAAACTAATACATATTAATACATCTAGCCTTTTAACATAGAATGGGAGCCACACTTCTTTGAACATGGAACCCAACGATGCATAATACTCCACTCTGCCCACATGTTCTGGCCACTCTCTTCCTCTTTACTGATTCAAGGCCCAGCTCCAATGTCACCTCCTCTGGGCAATCCCCCCCCCCCCCGTCTTATCCTCCTTGAGGGAAGCCACTCCTTAGAGATAAGGTCTATCTGGTCTTAGATGATCACCTGTCTTCATTATTCTCTCTCCTAGGGCCAAAGTCTTAAAATTTTGTGAACTCACCCTGCTCTTGGCAATGCTGCGAACAAAGCAAGCACTTGGTAGGTGTTTGTGGACTAATTACTTGTCGTTGGTAATGAGGAGAGAGCTACTTAGTTTCCTGAGTTTCTATACTCAGGACACATCCTGAGAACAGATGAGAACGCAGAGCAAACAGACCATCACAGCCCTGGTTAGTGGCATCGATGTGACCCATAATGTTCAATCGAGACCACCCATCCCTGGCTGGCGAGGGAGCAGATGTGACGAGGCTGTTTCCTTTCACCACAGCTAGCGTTACTCAAGCTGCCAAAAAGCAATAGCCAGTTTGTTCTCATCCCCGAGGCACAGTGGCTTGGAATAACTTGTGCAAATCAGACCAACGAATCCTTAGGCCCCTTGCTAATCTATCATTCTAGACATTGTCTAAACCAACAGAACCCCAGCAAACTATGGCCTGCTCTGAATATGTCTCAATAGTAGCTTTTATGCCTTGACAGCAACAGCAGATTCCCCCACATGAACCTACCTCATTTAGCAGGCTTCTGTGGCAAATGCTATTAAAGCAATTCCCTTTGAACCTTGCATTTTACTTTTAAAGCCACTGGTGGAGTTAACTCTCCCTTTCTCCTGAAGACTGTATCACCTTTAAAACAAGCTCATCATCCACTAATCCATTTCCAAACCCAGTTCGGGAATCTGGGTTAAGCACAGTATAACAGAGCGAGACTGTGGCTTGATGGAGCAAGAGTTCCTTCTTTATCCTAATTGGCAGAGTCCTCGCGAGGGAAGGCAGAGTACCTGGTTCGAACTCCAATTTGTCTTCCTCACATGAATAATTCATGCGGCCTCCACACGAGCAGCCACTACAGCAGTAGGGGATGGTCCCTCCGTGAATCACTAGCTGAAGCCTGGTCTCAACAAACGGTCCCTGCCCACCCAGCAGGAAGCTTTGGCTTCTGCAAATGTGAGAGTTCTTGCTCAAGGTCAGGCTGATGGCCACTGAATGTTAAGTTACAGTATTGTCAATTTGGTATCAGTGATTCCCAATTTGGTTTATTTAACTAAGGCTGACCTGCCTTGACATTTAACCTTTAAAGGGATGCGGGTTGCTTCCTGGCAATTGAAAATGCCGGTGAACATATGGTAAGAATATGTATATTTGAAGGTTTTATAGGCCTGCATATATCTGAAAATGGAACAGAAACTCAGAGTGATTTTGTGTAAAAAGAGAGAGGGAGAAGGAAAAAGAGCTAGGGAGGGGAGGTGGGAGGGAAAAGAAACAAAGAAATCTGACCACATCACTCCTCTGCTTGAACCTTCCATAGCTCCCATGGCTGTTAGCTCCAAAGTGCTCCACAACTCCTAAGTGACCCTGAAGAATGTGTCTCCTGCCTACCCCTCCAGACTCATTCCACCACTGTACCCCTTGTTTACTGCACTCCAGCCACACTGGCATTTTTGAGTCCGTGAACCTACTCAGGGTCTCCCCGTAGACTTTTCCCTCTACCTCCCTTTGATCCCATCCCCAAGCCTCCACCTGGCTCATCTCTCAGGCGGCAAGCAGGAGGCGGCTATCAGGTTTGAGTGACCTCAGACTGAATGAAATTCATAGATCTCACCCCACACCATTATGTTCCCTGCTGATATACAAGGTCTGTTATCACATAAGCTGCTGTGTCTTTGTGGATTTTACCTCCCTTGTCACTAAATTCTAGATTTGACTATAAGCTCCAAAAATACAGGAACCCCATCTGTCAACTCTGTATTCCCAGCACTTAGCAAAAGTAGCACGAGCGGAAGGATAAATGAATAAATGAACAGATTTATGAATGGGGTTCTGCATAGAGGGAGCTACACCAAGACCCAACTGGAAAATGTGCAGCCCATTGGCTTGTTTGTCCAGTGAGATTCTTTCCCAAGTGGAGGGCTGATAGTCTCGCCCGAAGGAATAAACAGATGATAAAATGTGGACATCTCCACCAACCTCCTGCGTCTAGGTTTTAAAGCCTAAAGAGCAGTTCTTGTAGTGAGCTCGACTGAAAGGATCAAGAGAACTGAGACCAAGAAGTCTATCTCTGCCTGATGCCACTGAAGGACACAACCAAATTAGCCAGCCGGCAGAGGTCTCATTAGAACACACCCTGGAAATCCCTCTAGCGGGCCACCCTCAAGAGACCTCTTGGAACCAAAAGACCTACTGGTTATTCTGTGATTACCTCACTAAGCCTCAGCTTCTGTGTTTCTAGAGATGGGTTCGTATTTAGTAGACACTCATTCCATTTCTTCCCTGTGCTTCCCCGGCACTGACTTCTCCCTCCATTAGGCACAGCAGGCACAGTGCCCAGGACGCAGGATACTTTTAGGAACTCACCAAAGTGATTTAACTTCTTTTAAGACCAGAAGAAAATTAATATAATCTAGCCTGTGTTATATTCATCATTAGATCAAGATGTCACACTATGAAGAAAGAGGTCCACAAAGGTTTAAGTGTTCAGGGCCCACTAAAGTCCCCCCGTCCCCCACCCCTTTTCAGAGATCTTCCTCTCCCCTGCACTATCGCCCTCGTTACAGCACTACATTCTTCTTCTTCTTCTTCTTCTTTTTTTAACATTTTACTTATTTGAGAGAGAGAGAGAGAGAGAGAGAGAAAGCACGGCAGGGAGAGAGGCAGAGGGAGAAGCAGACTCCCCACTGAGTGGGGAGCCCAATGAGGGACTCCATCCCAGGACCCTGGGATCATGACCTGAGCCAAAGGCAGAGAGACGCTTAACTGAGCCATCCAGGTGTCCCACAGCACTGAATTCTTAGCAACCAGTTTTGTGGGTTTTGTTTTGTTTTACAGTTCTGGGCTGTATTTATTGAAAAAAATCTATATGTAAGTGGACGCACACAATTCAAACTTTTCTTGTGCAAGGATCAACTGTACTATGTTGTCCACATGTACATCCAGACAATGGGTCTGTAATGATCGCCATTGTACAACAATGGGGGGTGCTATGTAGGGTATGTGCTCGGCAACCAGTTTTGATTTTGCTCCTGTGGTTTGATTGTCCCAAGACCTTCACTTGGCCCAGGCTGGGCCTCTCAGAGTTGCCTCTACTCAGTACTCATTGTGGCTATAGTTAACTAGTTTGGGGTGCCAGGGGAATATTTGGGGATGGGCCTCTCCCATCTGGCTGAACCAGTTTCTTCCTTATGAATTTAGACTTCCTTCTGAGATCCAGCCAGTCTGACTATTCCCTACCTGAGAGAAGATGAAAATTTGGGAACTGCTATTTCCTGGCATATGGACGTAAAGCAGAGAAAGCCAATCAGAGGGACAATATGCCCCCAAGGGAAGAGAGGACTAAAATCGAAGGTCCCAGACATATCTAATCTCAGGCTGGAGGCTGTTTCTGGGGCTGCTGGCACTCTGTCTCTTGGATTCTCTGAGATATCAGCAGGGTTGAATAGGATAGTGGTTCAGGGCCTGGGGTCAGGAGCTCGGCTGCCAATATGCAAAGTCCAATTGCTGTATTCCAGGTCCATGTCCCTAAGCAAGTTACTTAAGATCCCTATGACTCAATTTCCTCTATCATAAATAGGAACATGTGAGAATCAAGTGAAGTAATCTATTAAAAGTGCTTAGAATACAGAATAGAATACAAGACCAGAAACAGACCCATAAATATATTGTCAATTGGTTGTTTATAATGGTGCAAAGCAATTCAATGGAGATAGTCCTTATGACAAATGATGCTGGAATAATTGGCAATCCACAATCAAAAAAAATTTGACCGTCAACCAATTCTTTGCAACATATACAAAAATTAACTTGAGGGGCTCCTGGGTGGCATGGTCCATTAACCATTTCAACTCTTGGTTTTGGCTCAGGTCATGATCTTGGTCCTGGGATGGAGCACCACATCTGACTGTCCCCAGGGGGGAGTCTGTTACTAAAGTTTCTCTCTCCCTTTTCCTCTGCTCCTCCCCGCCAAGCTCGCTTGCCCTCGCTCTCTCTTGCTTTCTCTGAAATAAATAAATCTTTTAAAAAATTAACTTGAAATGGATCATAGACCTAAATGTAAACCAAAAAACTATAAAACTTCAAGAAGAAAACATAGGAGAAAATTTCTGTGACTTTGGGTTAGGCAAAGATTTATTAGATTGGACCTAAAAACCACAATCCATTATTTAAAAAGTGATTCATTGGACTTCATCAAAATTTAAAACTTCTAGTTTTGGTGGGTGGGTTTTTTTGTTTTTTGTTTTGTTTTTGGTAAGACACCGTTAAGAGAAAGACAAGCCACAGATAGAAAATATTTGCAAAACGCATGTGGGTTAAAGGACTTAGACTATGTAAAGAACTCTCAAAACTCAGTCAAAAGAACACAAAGAACCCAATAAGATTTGAACAGAAACATCACCAAAAGCAGATATATGTATGGCAAATAAGTCCATGAAAAGCTGCTCCCCATCATTACTCATTCGGGAAATGCAAATGGGAGGCACCACGAGGGAGCACAGCACCGCATTCGATCAGCTAGGATAGAGACCGAGAAAGCCCCCAGCTGGTGAGGACCAGGAGCACCTGGAATCCACACACAGCCGAGGGGAATGCAAATCATCCGGCCCCTACAGAACACAGTTTGGCTGTTGCTTCTAAAACTAAATATACACTGAATATAGGACTCCGCAGTCCCACTACTAGATATTTTTACTCAAGAGACATGAAAACATATGTGCACCCCAAACTTATACACAGATATTTGTAGCAGTTTCATTCATCATCATCAAAAACTGGAAACAACCCAGATACCTTTCAACTGGGAAACGCAGAAGCAAACTATGGCCCATTCATACAACGGAATACTGCTCCGCAATAAAAAGAAACAAACAACTGATGCAGATATCAACATGAATGAATCTGAATGAAAAAAGCCAAACTCAGAAGGCTACATATCTCATGAACCATCAGTATTTTTTTTTATGTTCAGTTAGCCAACATATAGTAAGTACATCATTAGGTTTTGAGGTAGTGTTCAACGATTCATTAGTGCGCATCACACCCAGCGCTCATCACAGCACGTGCCCTCCCTAATGCCCGTCACCCGGTTACCCCTCCCCCCGCCCCTCCTTCTGTAACCCTCGGTTTGTTTCCCTGGTGTCCAGTGTCTCTCATGGTTTGTCTCCCTTTCTAATTTCTTCCCAGTTTTCCCAAACAAAAGACTGATGGTTCTCCACAGGGGAAGGGAGGGAGAACTATCGGTATTTTGTTTGGGAAAAGGCAAAATATAGGACAGAAAACCCATCAGTAGTTGCCAACGTCTAGGGGTGGGAAGAAGCCTGGATACAATGGGGCATGAGGGAACTTTTGGGGGTGACAGAAATATTCTCTATCTTGCCTGTAATGGGGGGCGACACGACTCTAAGAGTTTGTGAAAACATAGACCTGTACACTACAGCGAATGTGAATGCATGTAAGTTATATCTCAATAAACCTGGGTTTTAAATTTTTAGGGGAAAACAAAGTAACTTCATTTACTTAAATTGGTCTCAGGGGTTTCTGTGACTTACAGTCAAGGGTCCTGAGTGATAACAAACGTCCAGCTCACCGTGCTGCCTCTGCCAGCACCATTAAGGCCTGCATGTTTCAACTAGTTTAGAGGATAACCTGGTAACCAGGGGGGAAAAAAGTCTAATAACAAAGCAGCCCTTATTTGGGGAGCCCAGTCCTCAAAAAGGGGCCACTCTAAATAGTCCATCATTACACCTCCTTTTCCCTGTCTCTCTAAAGCTCTTCAATCCTGTTCTGCTCACCTGGTTTCCCTTCAGTGTGGGTTCCTTAATCTCAGCTCCTTGCCCCTGTGCGAAGACCATCACATTTTATTTAGGTGTCCACTCTAACAAGGCATCCTGCTTGTTGAGACACCTTGAACCTTTTATTTAGCTTCCTTGTGCTTAAGCTCTTACATCGAAGTGGCTTAATATCATCTGTTCTAAGGGCACCTGTGTGGCTCAGTCGGTTAAGCGTATGCCTTTGGCTCAGGTCATAATCCCGGGGTCCTGGGATGGAGCCGCGAGTTGGGCTCCCTGCTCAGCGGGGAGTCTGTTTCTCCCTCTCCCTCTGCCCCTCCCCACACCCGCACCCTGCTTGTGTTTTCTCTCTCAAATCTTTTTTTTTAATATCACCTGTTCTACCTTTCCCCCAAAAAATGAAATTAGGTAATCAATGTAACAATGCCTTGTCACCCATAGACGTAAAGATAGAATCACTTTATGTCTCATTATAGGATTATCTTTCTTTATGCAACCGTTTTTCTCAAATGTTGCTTGTGAATCAAATCCAGATTTAAAAGGCCTGGGGACGCTCAGAGCATAAGGAAATCTCATGGTGGGGAGTTTTGTCAAACAAACCAAATTTGTTATTTGGCCTAACCTCCCCCCAAACCCTTATCCATGGGGATACATTACAAGACCCCCAGTAGATGCCTGAAACCACGGAGAGTACCAAACACAATATATATACTATGTTTTTTCCTATACGTAAATACTTGTGATAAAGTTTAACTTACCAGTTAGGCACAGTAAGAGATTAACAACAACAACTAAAAACAGAACAATTACAACAATATGCTCCAATAAATGTTGTGTGAATATGGCCTCGCTCTCAAAATATCATACTGTACTCACCCTTGTTCTTGTGACGATGTGAGATGATAAAATGCCTGCGTGATAGAGTGAGGTGAAGCACGCAGGCATATGACGTAGCGTCCGACAACTAACGGCCTGACCAGACGTCATAAGAAGTGAGGTGAAGGACGCAGGCATATGACGTAACGTTGGGCAACTACCGACCTGACCAGATGTCATAAGGAGGACCACCTGCCTCCGGAACACGGCTGACCGCAGGTAACTGAGACCCCAGATAATCGCCGCCAACATTCCCAAACCTCCACACTGAGTTAATTTAGATGAGGAGGAGGAGGACAACACGAAAGCAATCTTAATTCACTTAACATGCTGTCTACGGGTTTTCGAGCCACTTTCACACACCTCTCACCTGATGCTCATCACCACCCCCCGGAGACAGTGATCAGGTATTATTCTCCCCAGCTGCCAGATGAGGAAGCTGAAGCACAGTGGGGTCAATGACTTGCCCAAGGTTATGCAGCTAATGGACCTGGGCTGAAGGCTCAGACAGTCTCAAAACTCTTACCCTTGACCTGTACAAAACAGCCCAAGAACTAAAAGAACCAGGAATCATCTGCAGTCTACAGAAATGCAAATAATTTTCTTTAACCATTCAAGCCCTCAAAACCCTGAAATTCTAAAGCCAAAGCCTCCAAGACATAAAATTCTAAATAAACAGAGGAGACTGCTGACATCTTCAAAGCAGAAAGGCAGTAAATGCAGTATCACCATGATAAAAAATGATTAAATGCTAATCATACCAGCTGAAATATCATCAAATTTTGCATTAACAGCTACAATTAAATAGTAGACTTATTAGCTACATTATGTTTAAGTGCATCCTGCCAGAGTCTTTGTATTTTCCCACCAAACATAAAAAAAGATCTTGAATCAACTTTAAGAGGATGGAAAGAAACAAGATAAAATTATGTCACCTATATACATAGTGGGGGGAAGGAATCTCAAAGACCCTGGAGGAAACAGCTGAGGCCTGCAGTTTCCAAATGTCAATTTGGAGAAGAATATTTTAGGCAGAGGTAGCCTTTCTGCTAATGAGATTCTAGATAAAACTTCTATGTAAATTCAACCTCATCTCCCTCCACCCCACAAAAATATCTATCTAAGAGGGTCTGCAGTGCAGGCATAGTCCTCTGCCGGCAGGAAAATATCCTACTATGAGCTGACCCAAGCTCCCCTGAAATCTGAAAGAGGCCATTTCTTTATTGATCAGATGGGGCCACCTTTCACTTTGTACACAGTCAGCCTTGGATGGATGCATAGAAGTCTTGGGTGGATGACCAAGAATCCCTTCATCCTCTGATTTTTCCCAGCTTCTTCATCTTCAGATCTCCCCCCCCCCCGGGGTGCCAGTGCTATCTGGGTTTGCCCCACTTGGTCTGGACCACAGAGATCATGATTCTTGCCTCCATTCTGCGGAGGGAGAAGTTAGAGAGGATTCTCAGTTAAAAACTCCTTAAGCTCTCCATAGGCATTGTCTGCGATCTTTCTGCTTCTATGTAAAACCACTGCAAGATAAACAAGACTTCCTCTTGGCGGTACAGACGGTTTCTTACAGCCATCTATACTGGCTTAACAGGCCATGCGTTTTTAAGCTAAAAGTTTTCTTTCTTACCAGGAGTAAAGAGAAGTGATAAAGGGGAACAAGAAAAACTCACCCTGCCAAATAGACCTAAAAGCAAGTGTACCGTTCCAAACTAACTTTTTTTTTTTTCATAATCTAAACTTTCTATTCCCATCCTTCCTCCATAATAGTCTCTCCCAGTGGAAGAGATGCTTAAAATAAGCATACCTTGTAATTTTCTTCATTATAGACCACAAATAGGTCATTTTCAAAATTGATGTATGTTGCTTATAAAGTCCTCATCAACACCCATTTTATGTTTATTTGTCAAATTCCAATGCCTCGTACAACTATGTGGCCAGAAATGAGGAGGGCTTTGTTGAGGTCTGTGGTTGAACTGCTTTATGGCTGTATTGTTCCGAATGTCCATCAGCAATGCACACTCGCAGGACAATGGGTCACCTTCCAGCCTATGCCTTTGCAGAGTTGCACAGCTCGTAGCAGACTTCAACTTTTGGAAACCTGTTGACATTTATTTGAAAAATTCCAGTTCAAAGGATTCTGAAAATTAAATGTCCCCAAATGTGATATCTTTGTTTAAAATTCTGAAAGGAAAGGGAGCAGGGCATGTGGATGTGCACCAGTTAAGGGTCTGAATTCATACATGGTCTGCAAGAATGGATTCATCTTTTCATTCATTTATTCAATTATGTGTTATCTGCCCATTATTTGTTGATGGTGTAAAGTCCTGGGATACATTAGTGAATCAAGTTCTTTAAAGAAAACCCAAGTCAAAGATGGGCAATTGTTCACTGGACAGAGGAAATTGATTTCCTTGGGAAAGGGCACTGAGAGATGAATTTAGGGTCTGCCCTCTGAGATGGGCTTCTCCATTGAAATTTGTTGTCAGAGACTCTTCCATCCCATTAAACTCAAAGCCAGTAGCTTGAAGCCAACGGTTCAGAAATATTCTCACCTCTGTGGAGCATGAGAACCACTTCAAGGGCATCAGTTTAAGGGGGATTATGAAGCTGGGGTCTAACCAATTAAAATAGCTTTGGGGGCAGATACCATTTATGCTTTATTCCATAGGATTCTAGACACCTCTCTTGCTGTCTGTGTGGCCCTTAATGGGAACACAACTGGCATGGAGTCACTGGCCATATGTTCTCCAGCTTGCACCATCAGCACTTCTGTGCCATGAAAAAGGTGCTTATGAGAATTGTTAAAGGAAATCTTGAAAAGATAAAGACATTGCAAAAGAATACTCAGTACCTAAGGAGGAATGAAAGGGATCGCAGAATTCATTCCACTGCTCTGGATCCAAATCCCAGCTCCCCTGTTTCTTTCTTTTTTTTTTTTTTTTTTAAAGATTTTATTTATTTATTCAACAGAGATAGAGACAGCCAGCGAGAGAGGGAACACAAGCAGGGGGAGTGGGAGAGGATGAAGCAGGCTCATAGCAGAGGAGCCTGATGTGGGGCCCGATTCCACAATGCTGGGATCACGCCCTGAGCCGAAGGCAGACACCCAACCGCTGTGCCACCCAGGCGCCCCAAAAGATTTTATTTATTTATTCGATAGAGATAGAGACAGCCAGCGAGAGAGGGAACACAAGCAGGGGGAGTGGGAGAGGAAGAAGCAGGCTCATAGCAGAAGAGCCTGATGTGGGGCTCGATCCCATAACGCCGGGATCGTGCCCTGAGCCGAAGGCAGACGCTTAACCGCTGTGCCACCCAGGCGCCCCCCCAGCTCCCCTGTTTCTAATTAATAGAACATACCATCCAGACAAGACTTAGGAGAGATGGGAAGCACTTCAATAAGGGATACCTAAAAGGGAGACCAGGCTTTCACCATTTCCTAACCATTGTATCCCTGTTTTCAATTCTGTTTATTCTGCCCCCCCCTTTTTTTTTTTTGGTTTAATGAGATTTTTATCTCTGCATTGATTTTATGTTCCCTCATCATTTATTTTTTACTGAGCTCTACCAATTTGTTTTATTTTCTATTGTCTTTTCATCTCCTTTTCATTTTGTGTGTGTGTGTGTGTACTTCCTCCTCCCCAAGAGATGTTGCTGCCTGTAATATCTTTAAGATTCTTTGTCACATTCATAGAACAATCCCTCTTCTGATTTATGAATGTTTTCTGACTTTTTGCTTACTCCTTCCTCTTTTATTCATATGCATATGGCCTAATGTGTTTCTTTCTGGAGGTAATTCACATTTCTTGGGGCAATTCTATCCGAGGCTATCATTTGCTTGAAGACTTCTGTGAAGAAGGGCAGCCCAGAGCTTTACATCTACTGTATTATCTCAAAAACCTTCTCACCAAATGTGCCCTCGGCCCTGAACGCACATTTCTCCTCCTTTCTCTTCAGTAAGGATGTTGATTTGTGCTGCAATCTGGCAAGCACAGTTTCATCTCTCCTCCATCCTCCCACTGCACACTCGGTTAGCTAGGAGGCTAGGGTGTACTGCAGACGATAAGGGTGGAGCCTCCACCTGACTCCCCTTCAGTTCCCCCCACCCGCTCTTCCGTGGTTGACAACTGGGTCTGCGTAGGGACACACCCGCTACTTCTCTGGCCACGTTTCTCTAGATCCCAGGAAACTGAATGAAGGATCCTTTGGACCTGAAGACTATAACGTGTACTTTTAGAGAAATCTGACTCTGCTAAAATCTGAGGTTTCTAGGTTCTCAGTCCCCACCCTTAGTGTTAGTCTCAATTTCTCAGAACTGGCCAGATTTTGGTTATAGTGAAGTTTCTGTATTTCATCAAAGATGGAGTTTTTTGTTTTTTTTTTAAGCAGAGGTTTTCTTCTTCTTCTTCTTCTCCTTCTCCTTCTTCTTTTTCAAGCAGAGGTTTTTCATTTTTTCCAGAAAAGTTTTTCCAAAACCTCTTTCAAGGTTTCAAGGAGGCTTGGTGACTGAAAATGCTTTAACTTGGACGTTTTTAACTGAAGGCTCTCTCATCACTCCTTGACCCATGGCAAGCTTGCTTCTACCTATAGCTGATCAGACCACTTTCTCAAAGATCACTACTGACTTCCTAATTGCTAAAAGTCTTTCTTCCTGTCTGTTTTGTTGTTATCACAATTTCTCTTTTTGTGATTGAAGTATAATTCACATACAGGTTATATTAGTTTTAGGTGTACAATGTGATTCAACAATTCTATATATTACTCAGTGCTCGTCGCGGTAAGTGTGCTTTTAATCCCCTTTATCTGTCTCATCCATCCCCCCACCATTTCCCCTCTGTTAACCATCTTCTGTATCCATTCACCCATCGAAGGAAATTTGGGTTGCTTCCATAATTTGGCTACTGTAAATAATGCTGCAATAAACATAGGGGTGCGTATATCTTTTCACTTTATATTTCTTCTGTTATGGCTCCCAAATGCCCATTCTCTTGCTCTTTTTCAGTTTTCCTTCAATTACAGCTATTCTCCCAAGGTTTTTGTTTACATGATCTAATGATCAACTCCATGCATTCCCCAGGCTTAAACTGCCCACTGTACGCTTTACTCCCAAATGTCTCTCATCTGTCCTGACCCTCTCTTGAAGCTCATACCCAGTTCCCAAAGTCTGACACCTGCACATGCGCACACCACGCACCTCATGTATGTTCGAAACCACTATTTTCTAATCGAGTGACTCTCAGAATGTTAATTAGTGTTGTGTAATTTGTCTTAAAGATTCACACATTATTAGTGTCCTAGGGTTGCAATAATAAAGTACCACAAACTGGATGGCTTAAAACAATTCATTCTTTCACAGTTCTGGAGGCTAGAAGTCCAAAATTAAAGTATTGGCAAGACCATGCTCCCTCTGAAGGCTTAGGAAAGAATCCTTCCTTGCCTCTTCCAAGCTTCTAGTGGTTGCCAGTAATTCTTAGCTTCTCTAGGCTTATAGCTGTGTCACCCCAATCTCTGCCTCTGTCATCACACAGCCTTCTTCTCTGTGTCTTTCTCAAAGCCTCCCTCTTCTTACTCTTATAAAGACACCATTCATTGGATATAGCACCCACCCAAATACAGCAATGCCTCATCTTAACTCGATTACATCCACAAAACCTTATTTCCAAATAAGGTCACATTTACAAGTACTGCGGGTCAGAACTTCAACATATCTTTCAGCGGGACACAACTAACCCACTACCTCATGGCAAAATACATTTTGAAAATGTTGGTTTAAGCAAAATCAGGCAGATTTCATCACTAAAGAACTCCTCAGAGCTTTAACAGGCTAATGCGAATTGTAGGGGTTTTGTTAATGTTAGATTCAGGTGTGCACCATGACTCGCTATCTGTATATACTGCCAAACGATCACAAGTCAGTCAACATCCATCACCACACATACAGACTTGTTTTCCTTGTGATGAGGAATTTTAAGATTTACTTTCTTAGGAACTTTCAAATAAACAATGGAGTAGTATTCACTATAGTCACCATGCTGTACGTTATATCCCCAGGACTTATTTTATAACTGAAAGTTTGTAGCTTTTCACTCCCTTTACCCATTTTGCCTACCAGACACCCCCCACCTTTGGCAACGATCAATCTGTTCTCTATATTTATGAGCTTGGATTTGTGTGTGTTTGTGGCATTTTTTTGGATTCTACCCCTAACTGAGATCATATGTGTTTTTTTCTGTCTGATTTATTTCATTTAGCATAATGCCCTCAAGTTCCATCCATGCTGTCACAAATGGCAAGATTTCATTCTTTTTTACAGCTGAATAATATTCCATGATGTATATAGGCCACATTTTCTTTATCCCTTCATCCATCAATAAACACTTAGGTTGTCTCCATGTTTTGGCTATTGTAAACAATGCTTCAAAGCACAATGGGGGTGCATTCCAACTGCATTCAAAACAGCTAAATATGCAGGTCCAAAAAAGGAAGGTACTTTTCCAACTGCAACATTCACTCCGAAGCCCATTCATCTCCTTCAGCATCCCAAAGATCAAGCACGTGTTCTGCTCGGCTATCTGATGCTGCGCTCTAGCTGCACTTCCTGGCAGGTCATCATCCTCACCTGGAAGAGCAGTCCTCTAAGCGACCTCTTGATCATGCTCATACTGTGCCAAAGCTGGGTCCGTGCAGCCAAAGCTGCTCTTGCCTCCAGTGGGGCAAGAGCAGACATGGCAACAAACTCCAACTTAGCCTCTCCAGTTAGTTTTCTAGCAAGCCACAGGAAGGGCTTTTCAAAGTTGTAGTTACTTTTGGCAGAAACATCATAGTACTGAAGGTTCGTCTTTCAGCAGAAGACAATAGATTTTGCCCTAAATTTCCTGTCCTTAATGTTCACTTTCTTGCCACACAGCACAAAGGAAATGTTCTCACATACTTGAACCAGATCTCTACGCCAGTTAGGCACATTCTTGTAAGTAACCCTTGATGGTATATCAAACGTTGTAATGGCACACCGGACCGGGATGTAATAGCCATCTCTCAGCCCACCAAATTCCTCCTGATCAGCCGTTCCCCATACATTGAACTTAATAGGTCCTCTGTTGGTATGGAACAGAAGAGGATGGACCTCAAAACCCAAGGTAGCTATGTACTTCTCAAGTTCACCAGTCAGATGACATTTCACAAACGTATTTTCCAGTACTACCATCGCCAACCAATAAATTTTGAACTGAACTTGGGGTTCTCCTTGGGCAGCCATTGCGCTGTTGCTTCCAGAAGTGTCTCTGGCCCATCTGATAGAACAGTATTTCATTCTCTTTGATGAAACTGTAAACGGGGTTTTTTTTTTTAAGATTTTATTTATTTATTTATTTGACAGAGAGAGCACAAGTAGGGGGAGCATCAGGCAGAGGGATAGGGAGAAGCAGGCTCCTTGCTGAGCAGGGAGCCCGACTGGGGGCTCAATCCCAGGACCCTGGCATCATGACCTGAGGCGAATGCAGACATTTAACCGACTGAGCCACCCAAGTGCCCCGGGATTGTTTTCTTAATTTGTCTTTCTGATAGTTCATTATTAGCAGGTAGAAATGCAACAGATTTCTCTATATTGTTTTTGTATCCTGCAACTTTACCAAATTCATTTATTAGTTTTCAGTTTTTGGGTGGCGTCTTTAGGGTTTTCTATATATAGTATCATGTCATCTGCAAATAGTGACAGTTTTACTTCTTCTTTTCCAGTTGGGAAGCATTTTATTTCTTTTCCTTGCCTAACTGCTCTGGCTAGGACTTCCAATACTATATTAAATGAAACTGGCAAAATCGGGCATCCTTGTCTTGTTTCTAATCTTCAAGGACAAGCTTTCAGCTTTTCCCCATTGAGAATAATGTTAGCTGTGGGCTTGTCATATATGGCCTTTATTATGTTAAGGGTTATTTCCTCAATACCCACTTTGCTGAGAGTTTTTATCATAAATGGATGTTCATCAAATGCTTTTTCTGGATCTATTGAAATGGTTATATGATTCTTACCCTCATTTTGTTAATGTTGTGTATCACGTTGATTGATTTGTAGATGTTGAACCATTTTTGAATCCCTAGAATATATCCTACTTTATCACGGTGTTTGATCCTTTTAAGGGATTGTTGAATTTGGTTTGCTAATATTTTGTTGAGGATTGTCTGTATATATGTTCATCAGGGATATTGGCCTATAATTTTCTTCCCTTGTGGTATGTTTGTCTGGTTTTTGTATCAGAATAATGCTGGTCTCATAAAATGAGCTTGGAATTGTTCCTTCCTCTTCAATTTTTTTAAGGAGTTTGAGAAGATTGGTATTAATTCATCTTTGAATGTTTAGTAAAATTCACTAGTAAAGCTGTCTGGTCTTGGACTTTGTTTGTAGGGAGTTCTTAAATTACTGATTCAATCTCCTTACTATTAATTGACATGTTCAGATTTTCTGTTTCTTCATGATTCAGACTTGAAAGGTATGTTTCTACGGATTTATCCATTTCTTCTAGGTTGTCCAATTTGTTGGCATACAATTGTTCGTAATGGTCTCTTATGATCCTTTGTAGTTCTGTGGTATCAATTGTAGCATTTTCTCTTTCATTTCTGATCTTATTTCCTCTCTTTTTCTTGGTGAGTCTAACTAAAGGTTTGTCAATTTTGTTTATCTTTTCAAAGAACCAGCTCTTAAGTTCATTGACATTTTCTATTATTTTCTTAGTCTCTTTCATTTCTTTCTGCTCTGAACTTTATTATTTCCTTCTTTCTACTAACTTTGGGCTTCGTTTTTCTTTATAGTTTTTGAATCTCCAAGAATAGTTATCATATAGGCTATCACATAGAGCTTTTCTCAAACCTATATAACCACAAAGCCCTTTTTGGTATAGAGTCCTTCAGAAGGACAGTGTCCCAACAATAGACTTTGTATGTTCATTTACCAGTGTTTTGCAGATTTTCATGTGTGTATGAATCACCTGGAGATGGTGTACGAGTGCAGATCTTGATTCAGTAGATCTGGGATGGAGGTCTGAGATTCTGCCTTTCTTACAAGCTTCCTAGAGTTGTCAGTGCTACTGGTCCTCAAACACACTTTCTAAGCAAGCTTCTAAGCCAAAATCTTTATTTCCACCAATGTTTCTCTTCCTACATTTCCTGTCTTGGTTAATGGTGTCACTATCCGCACAGTCACTCAACTGAAAACTTGGACATCAAATTCCCTTCCCTTCACACCTCCTTCTAACCCCACCTCAAATCCAACTTATTGCCAAGTTCCATTTGTCTCTTGAATCTAGTCCACCATCTCCATCCCCATCGTCTTTGTTCAGGACTTTAGTATCTTTCCATGGACTATGAGTAACCTCTAACATTTCTTCATGTCTTTGATCTTTTCTCTCCAAACTGTTGCCAGACACAGACTTAATGAGGTCAGTCCCTCACTTTAAAATTGACACTGCTGTCCCACAGCCCACCAAATAAAACCCCAACTGCTCAGCATTGAGACAGTCTAGGTCCTGCAAAATCTGATCTTAGGAAATTGTGGAGCTTTATTTCCACTACCAGTTCATGACACAACAAGTGCTGTGATCACATTAGGTCACTCACCTCCCCAGAACACACCACGCATGTTCCCATCTCTGGACCTTTGTTCAAGCTCTTCGCTAGCCAGTATTGTCTTTCTCCTACCTTTTCCACCTAGAGGAATACTCTCATTCTTCCTAGTCTAAATATAATCTCCATTGTTAAATGTCCCCCAATTATAATTTTTACCTCCTTTACATTCTCAAAGATTTTTTAATAATTTTGCTTATAGTTTCTTTAATGTTGCCCTATAACCATTTGTACATGTGTTGTTGTGGCTAGCTCCTTAAGGGCAGTGATCATGCATGGCACATAATAGATGTTTATTTATTCCTTTATCCATTTTTTTAAAAAGGCCATATATATGTAATAAATGAGTAACTAAGCAAATGAGCATACTGGGTGGAGGAGAGTCAAATTGTATGAATTCTTTTCAAAGTAAGGTTGACTCTTAAATAATGTGGGGGCTAGGATTGCCAACACCCTACACAGTCAAAAATCCATGTATAACTTTTTATTCCCCCCAAACTTAACTACTACTAGCATACTGTTGGAGCCTTACCAATAACATAATCAACTAACATGTTTTTTACATTATATGTATTAAATGTGGTATTCTTAAAATGTTAGAGAAAAGAAAATATTGTTAAGAAAATCATAAGGAAGAGAAAATACATTTACAGTACTGTACTGTATTTCTAAAAAAAAAAGAAGAAGAAGAATATACAGACAGTTCAAATCCATGTTGTCCAAGGGTCACCTCTATAGGCAACAGACCACCTGAATAAAATGCAGATTACCAAAAGCCAATCCTAGTCCTGAATCAGAATTTTGAGGCGACGGGACCATAGAATCTGAATTTTAGCAAGAAATCCAAGTGATTTTTTATTCAGTCTAATGTGTGAGAACCACTGCCTATAATTTAAAAGTAAACAGTTCATTGGTACCAACTTGTGCTCCTAAGGATTTAAAAATATTTGAGATAAAAATTCTGTCAGGGCGCCTGGATGGCTCAGTTGGTTGAGCATCAGACTCTTGGTTTCAACTTGGGTCATAATCTCAGGGTCATGGGATCGAGCCCCTCATGGGGCTCCACCCTCAGCAAATAGTCTGCTTGAGATTCTCCATCTCCCTCTTCCTCTGCCCCTCCCCCCGTCAAATAAATAAGTCATAAAAACAATTCTCCTGGTCAAAGTTGAAAACTCTGTAAAGCGATAAAAAAAGTTAAGATCATATATTTAATGTCAATAAAGAAAATAATATAAAGATCTGTTATCTTTTGAGCAAAAAACTTGCTATTGAGCTCATGATAGTTCTTTTTAACATTTTCTGGCCACTGACAATTTAAAGCATGTACATGCTAATTATTTCAGTAAAGCTAGGCTATTCCAGTTGCCACATTTTTCTGAGGCACAAGAATTGTTTTTAAGTTCTCCCTTTTTTCTCTGCAGTATTTAAAAGCAACTGATTCCTAAATTACAACTAAGATCACCTACTCTTTGTTACTGGGGATCCACACAAAACTGAAGGCCATCTTTATGAATATAGAGCTAAATGAAAGTTAAATTTGTCACATTCTTTACCATGCTGCACACTTTCAGAGTTTCATTTAAAAAAAAAGTCCACATAATTAGTTTAGCTTTACCAGGAAAAAAATATTTTTTTGAATGACAAGGTCAGGCTCCTGACCTTTCAGTAAATTAGAGAAGATTGCCATAAATTGCACAATATAATGAAACACCAATTTGCATATTTGCTGCTATATTAAAAGGGATCAGTTTTAGCTCACAAAGCAGAACAAACAAAAACATGCATTTTAATAACTCAAATTACTCCCAGGAAGTGACCCTCAGCAGAAAGCCTGATTATCACTACTTAATTAGAAGCCTTGGAAATCTAAATCCTCCTTTAAATCCTATTCTGGGTACAGTGAAAGATGAAGCCATGAGTTTTGTCTAAGATTCAATATTTACTCTTTACTAATATGTTTGCTGGAGAGACTTCCCAAGCATTATAAAGACATGCGAGAAAAAATTTAATATTCAAAGAAAGAGTGCACAAAACCTGTGTTGGCTTGCAGGTGCAAAGCAATTAACAAGCTGGCATTTACAGTACTTTTAATTAATTAATTAAAAATGCAAAGCTGACTTTCATTTCTTTAAATGTTTGAACACTTTATCCATCAATAATAAAGCACTCCATGCTGCTGCGCAACAGCAGCTGGTAAATGAAAAAAGTTAGTGCAGTGTTAAAGTAAGTGAAGAGAGATCGGGAATTTGCTAGAGCATCTCCATCTCTTCCTTTCCCCCTAGCCCGCCCCCTCCAAGGATATTCTGAAACTTAGTGTCAACTGAGAGGGGAAACGGACTTTTGGCTACTCTGAGTCATAGACTGACAGTGACAATATTTGATGTGACGCGGTAACCTTGAATGGGAATGAAAACAACAAGGCTTGTTACAATTATGCTCCCCATTAAGGACCCGCCGCTCTGTTTCCTTCGGGGAGCAGGGTTGTTTGGAATTGAGGCTACGTACCTCCCTCTTATTTATAAAGGTTAAAAACATAATTAACAGAAGGAATTTCAATAATTTGCAAAAGGAGTGGGTAATGGCTTCTAATGGAATGCTGCTGTGACTAATTTTACTGCTGGACGCTGTTCCAACAACGACTTTACTGGTCCCCGTGAACACATTTTTGGCCAGTACATATTTAAAAACAACACCATTAATGGACTTTAATTAAAACATAAATACTACAGTGCTACCTCGGTAGGCATTCACTCAGCTGGAACTAACTGTATTTGCTTAATCTACAATTTTAGATGTATTAGCAAAAATAAATGTTGGTGAATGTAAGAGCCTGATTACATATCTTGGGTAAATTGGTGATAATGAGTCAAGAGACTTTGTGTTCATTCACATATATTAGAATAAGAATCATTATGAAATTAAAGCTAAGATTAATCCTGCTAATGACACCACAGAGCATCTGGGAATAAGATAACCCAGATGTCAGATTCACTGTGCTGCTGTGCTGCTATTTGATAGAGTAACCCTTGAAGTGTTCTTCTAAGGCAGATAGCTGCTACCCCCCCAGTCCCAGCACTTGAAATGCAAATGAGTGACAAGATATTCTAATAATGAGAGCAGATTCTAGCAGTAAAGAAAATGAATAAATTAAAAAAAAACAACCCTCTGCACCACTGATAAGAACAAGCAGCAGGCACCCTGATGTCCTCAATTAGGGTGGATGACATCTGCCGAGCATTTCTCTCTAATAAAGCCCTCACTCGGTATTCCAAAGCACACGATTCTAACACTGTTAACATTTTAATGTCCTGGGCGTGCGTGGTAACATTAATTACAAGATGATTTGGATGACTTCTGAATCTCTTTTATGTCTTCCGCAGAAGAGAACACAGCGTTGCAGCTTTGATATCATAAATAAAATGGGGACGCCTGCCAAGCATGAAAGGTATCCTGAAGTCACTTGCGTCGGCTGTGTTGTCCTGAACCTCCGTAGCCAGGCAAAGAGAATCCTCTGGGCATTTACAGAGGGTCAGTAGCTATGCATTTTAGGGGGAGGCTGTGTGGCTCTCAAGGATTTTTTTTCCTTTATGCTAAAGGTGAACATTTTTGTTGCTGTTTTTAATTCCTAATGAGCTTAAAGTCCAATTAATATTTTTCTAAGCACAGTTTGCCTTCCTAATAGCTATTTTCATGAGCTTTGGCAAATGTCACCAGGGCTTTCTTGTTTGCTGGCTGGAAGATGGGGGCAGTTTCGCCCCTTATTCAACAGACTAACAAACACAAAGCCCTGGTGCTACAGGGGACCCCAGGTGGAGGGGGAGGTTGAGGGGCACAAGAGAAAAGAAATTTGTTGGTTCTCCTACTACATAACTGGCACTATAGCACCATCGTTCCTAAGAAAATACTATTGTTTTCTCTATTACATGGGGAGGAAACTGGGTCAGAGAGAGATCATGTAATTTGTTTGCAAGTTATTAAACATGAAATAAGGAGCAGAATCAGGATTCGAACCTGTGTCTGAGTGAGCTTAACATCCATGATGCCCCTGTCCCTCTTCACTGACCCCATGGCAGTCACTAGGGCTGTTCCCAGAGGCTCCGGGTCTCATCCTTTGGGGCACATGATAAGGTTAGGTTTCCTTGCCTTCCTTTCATAGCTGTGTAGACTTCTTTGACCCATGATATGCAAACAGAAGCTTCAAAAATCATGTGTGGTTCACCCGGTCCCCCCTTCCCCATGAGGAGTCATGGATGTCTCTCAGCCTGGATCTGAGGATGACTTGGAGCAGAGCCCACAGCCAACCTATAATGGACGTGAAGAATGAGCAAGAAATAAATGTTATTTAAGCCCCTGAGACTGTGAAAGTATTGGTTACTGCTGCGTAACCTAGCGTATCCTGACAAATATAATACTAAACATGTACAAACCTGTAAAACCCCAAGTGACCTGAGGAATGGATGAAGAAGGATGGAAAAAATAAAAGTGAGGAGAGATGTGGCTGAAAAGGTGGCCCAAGAACTGTAAGACCTGGGAGGAAAAGACTGCAACATCATTAATCCTAATGGGTTCCTCTTATATGTGCGAATGGCTCCCCCTAGAGTTTTGCAGTGCCCAACCTAGACCATCATGAGCAGGGGCCCTGCCATTTCTAGCCCTGCTACTTTGAGAACGTGGCTCCCCACTTTTTTTTTTACAGATTAAACCGGATTTGCAGGGTGTGCTGGGTATAGAATTCACATTCAGTCAACGAACACGTGCCTAGCCCGAAAAAGGAGCTTGCTCACTCAAAACATCGGGAACAATTCATCAGCACATTTATTAGGACACTTGTCAATGGATCGAAATTAATCGTGATGGCACATTACTGTCACCAGATGCATACAACAAAAGAATGTTATACAGTCACAGAGATGTATAGCCAAACGTGAAGGGAAGAAGAGAGAAGACGCTTTTGGCTTTTCATAATTAACTCGCTGTGGTACTGATTTACCGCTACAACAGAAGGGTTGTCTGAGGGGAGAGAAAATGAGCACAGCGATGAGGCAATGTCTGTGAGAATCCAGCTCCTTTTCTCTCTTGTATCTCTCTCCTACCTCTGTTTGGACCACTTCCATGAAATATCTTAATTCTCTATGCCAACTCAACCCTACTCAAAAGGCCTGCAGTTTGCCAAAATGACAACTGACCAGTAGGTTCAAAGTCCCCAGCCACCAATCAAAAGTTCTCCAGGGTATCACCCAAGGTTCCAGAGCTAGTGAACTGGGTAGCACACTTAGAGAACTTAAGTAGTAGAACTTTCTGGAACAGAGGCAGAATGGATCTCAAGCAGACAAACCACACAAAGCTGCAGGTCCCCTCCCTCACTATCCCTGTGGCACCGTCCAATGGCTGCATTCCTCTGGGGAGGATTAGAGAGGATTCTCGATGAGTGAATCAGCCCCTGGTATCTGGTAGTCCCAAGTTTTGCCTGTCTACTTGCACTCACAAGAATGTTGGTTAGCAAGAGTGAGAATGTCTAAGCTCTTACCTTGATTAGGACTCTAAAACCACGTGTGTAAAGCACCTCAATTTCTTCTAAAGATGTAGGAATAAGGTACATCCACATTCATACTCCAACACAGCAACTCTTCAATGACAGGGATTCAGTCCCAACGTTTATGTTCTAGAAAGTGAGGTAACCCGATACAAATACTCGCGAAGCCTACTCCCTATATCACCATGAACTTTCCCTGCGTTGTGCCTTAGCCCGGGCCACCTCCTTACCAAAAATGCCTTCCACTGGGAGTCGGTGAATACCTACTCGTCCTTCAAGATACAACTCAAGGGTGCTTCTAAAGCCTTCTCAGACCCACTCAACCAGAGGTGTGCACACCCTCCTTTGCCCCACATCTCTCTCACACCACAGAACTCTCTCTCCTGTTGTAATAATGTCACACGTCTCCTTCTCCACTGGACTGCAAGGCCCCTGGGGGGCGAGGTGGGGTGGTCTCCCCAGCCCCCAGCAGGATGCCTGCCACACAGGAGGCACTCGGTACCTACTTACTGAATATGGACAGTGGGAGGCAGATTTAAGATGCTGGGCTATCTTGGAAGATAAATAATACCCTATATTTTCTTATTGGGTGCTTAAGGCCTGGCTCAGCTATTGCTGCCGACAGACATATAGTACTTTTTATCTCCCCTTCCTAAGGCTTTGGCCTCACCTTTGTACCTTCCCAGATACTTTTTTAGTTTTTTAATAAGGTATCCTTAGACGAGCCTCATCCAATTAGCATTATTTTGTGCCCGGCTGTGACAAGATAACTGGAAAATCAATGAAAACAAAGGCTGAACGGCCTGAGTTCTCATGACTGAGTGGGCTCCTAGGTGTCTTTTACACAGAATAATTTATGGAAGCCTCCTTTAAGTACAAGCATTTCCATCTGTTTCACCTTCACTCTTGAGGGGAAATGAAATCGGAAGATATTTAGTCTGTTTCCAACCTAATATTTTTAACCTCTTCTTCTCAGCATTTGGAACTCTCGGTACCACATCTTTGAACAATATCTCAGGGGGAGGAGCTGTGTCTTGTCAACTTGGTGCCAGGCAGCGTGCTAGGGACTTCATGGCTCAGTGAGCTTAGTCTAGTCGGGGAGAAGACAGAAGACGCATTTTAAAAATAAATGCTAAATGGAGATACAATCAGTGCCTGGATGAAAAAACAGAAGGGCAAAGTTGAGGGGACATTTCCACTCAGCCACAAGGAGGACGGAGGAGGAAAGACCGGGCAGACAAGGAAGGGAAAAGAAGAACAAGAGAGTGGAGAAGGAGTCAAGGTGACATGCCACACGTGGAGCTGTGGAAGCCGAGGCTGTGGCGTGAGTTGAGGCAGGAAAGCAGGTGGGTGCCCTGTCAGAGGCAGCCTACATGCCATGCTGAAGACTTTGACTTTGCAAATAATGGGGAGCACCTAAAGTTTGGAAGGAGAGGGTGACATAACTCGAGCTGCATTTTTAAAGGATATTTTTGAAGGATATTGGGGAGGGGAGGCCATTGGAGGTACCATTAGGAAGCTTTTGCAGAAACTCTAAGTCATTGAGGGGTTTTTGTTTTTTGTTTTTTCTTCTGATGAGAATAAGGACAAATTGTCGGGGGAATGATTTCATTCAACAGAATGAAAGGTAAGAGCTGAATTGGATCTAAATGGCTACAAAAATTAAATCTCAAAAGAGAATTTTAGCCCTTTAGCTTAAAAATGTTGTGAACATTGGGCTTCTCTTCTAGAACATACTCAATGTCAGTGGCAGATGGGGCCCCACAGTTAAGCAAGGCAGAGAGAAGTAAACTGGAAAACCAGGATGCCGTACATTACATGCTTTCACAGAGGTTTGTACATGAGAGGTAGTTGAGATGGCGTCTGGGTGGTTAAGCGTCTGCCTTTGGCGCAGGTCATGATCCCAGGGTCCCAGGATTGAGCCCCATATCAGGCTCTATGCTCACTGCGGGGTCTGCTTCCCCCTTTCCTACTCCCCCTGCTTGTGTTCCCTCTCTTGCTGTCTCTCTCTCTCTCTCTGTTAAATAAATAAATAAAGTCTTCAAAAAAAAAAAAAAAAAGGTAATTGAGAAAAGGAAGGACTGGACTACTATGTAGGAAATGGGAAGAGTCCTTTCCCAAAAGCAACTTGAGATGGGTTCTGAAGTATGGGTAGGAGTTCATCACCCAGATAAAGGGAGAAGACAATCATTCTTAATTTAAGGGGGGAGAAAAGACACTATGGCAGAAGTGTCTAATTCAGAGAGAGGAAGGTCATCCTTCCTGACATCAATCCTAAGGTTTATGAAAAATCTCCACCAAAAAATCAGTATTCCTTTAATTAGCGTTCATGAACCTGCCATCCATGAATTTATCTTTACCTCTTTAAAAACTCATTCCTATTTTCACTTCTCGGGATTATGAGCTCAATGCTTATCGTTAACTGCTATTCATTTGACTGAAATTTACTTCATTTCAGTTTCAAGGAATATGTCTACAAGTCTTGCTTTTTCAGGAATTGTTGTCAAGTTTATATCACTTCTATTGATACTCCTCATCCTTCAATATCAGAGAACCTTAATTTTTTTGGTCATATTTATTTATATATGTATTTCTTTTCTCACCCCAGATTCAGGTTCATTTGGACTAATATAGACTCACCCCACCCACTTTAGCCATCTAGAAACTCACTGTAATGAAATACAATACAAATATCTCTGCCACTTCACCCCAGTCACTAGATATTACTCCTTGGTATAATGCCTATTTCTGTATCAGGACATTTTCATCTGTATGTTAGCTTTTCCTTGTTCCTGAAATAACATATCATGTATAGATTCGATCCAAGAATTCTAGAGAAAAAGGGCCCCAAGGACTATATTATATGTGGCATCATAAACTCAAGCTTTTAATTATTTGACCTGCTCCCCAAAATTATTTCCCAATGTTTCTCTAACTATTCTTGACAAGCACACTGCACAGTAACTCTTATTTAACCACAGTTGGTTCTTTACTGTCTCTCTTCTTTCTTTCCTTGGGTAAGAGAGTTCCTTTAATAAAAGTGATTGTCTCAAAGGAAACTTAAATCCCACTGCCTCCCTCCAGTGCTGCACTTAATGCTGTATGTTTAACAACACCTTGGGGATTACACTTAAATCCTGGAAAATCTTTAAGCAGCAACACACTGGCAACAGGAAACTCTCTGTCCCCTGAGATCTCAGGGACAGGGAAGAGCTAGAGAGGTGGGCTGAGAGAGGGTGAGAAGTTACTTGCAGGATAGAGCAGAGATATGTGCTCCCCTCCACACCCAACAGATGGACCAGGCACCCAGGGTCCTCCAAAGGTCTGGTGTTTCGGAATAAACTGAACAGACAGGCTCAGGAAGATCCAACTGGTCTGCGTGGCCATCTACTTCCATCCCTGCCCGCAGTCAAGATCTGATTTATACTCTCCCGAAGCAGAAATTTTTGCCAAGGTTAAAATATCCTCTCCCTAAATGAGATTCACCAGCACGCATACACACGTGCACGCACACACGCGCCCACACCCACACACGCGCACACTATTGCTCAGTCCAGGATTTGATACACTTCTCTTCAGCCTTATTCGTCGCCTGTAACCAAATTTTCCCTGGCTAAAGCTAAAACCCACTTCAGGTTTGCTCTGCCTTCATGGTAGAAGGAAACAGCTGGTCACTCTTTAGGGGGAAAAAATTTGCACACAATACTTCTTTCGATAAAATACGTTTGCATTTTTTTAAAAAAATAAGCCCAGAAGCAACCCCAGAAAGCATCATTATAATTACCTCTTAGACTGAGTCTCATAGAATCAAGGTGCTTTGTTCATCCTTTAAACATCTGTTGGGCACCGACTGCACAAAAACCGTGCTCGGTGTGGCATTATTAGCATTGCATGTTAAATGACTGACATTTATTAAGGCTTTAAAAACATCCGCAACTCTTATTGACTCCTATCACAAATAGGTCACTGACTATTGGCAATGATTCTTTGCACTACAAACAAATATTTAAAAATAAATTAAAAGTTTTTTGGGGGGGGTTGTTTTGTTTTTTGGGTTTTTTTTAGTGATTACACTTTTCATAAAATGCTAGCAGGCACTGCCTGCAATGCTTGATCATACCAGATAAGGAGAACTTTTGTGATACAATGAAAGGAAAGAGTCATTTTCTTCCTTCTTTCAAGACACAGAACCACCTGGTAGTCTGTGTATATTCAGACTCTGCTCTGGCAAGAAAGTTCAAGGGCATAAACAAGGAATAAACCGAATAAGCATTTTGCCTTCAAAAATCCATCTCACGTTTTACCACCTGAAGTACCAAGGCTCAAGAAAAAGCAGTTTTGATGGGAAAGAACAAAAGAGCAGATGTGTTGGACTGTATGAGATGAATTCCGTCTAACTGTGGTGGCGCTTGAGAAATGCACCGTCCCATGGTGACATCACCGCGTCGCCCCACGTGCTGACGGAAAGCAGTAGCTCCTCGCATCTCTTCGTTATTCTGTGACGCGTTAGTATCTTCCTGATTTCCTACCCCATGTCAGAGTTTAAGACTTCCTTCAAAGCTCCCTTTTGAACTTAGGTCTAGCTAGGTCCTCTGGCTTTTCTGTCAAATGCACAGAGAAACACTCTGTGTACTTATATTTAGTGTACTTAGGGGTTTAATAAATATGAAAAGTTGTCCAACTGAAAAAAAAATCATTGAAAATTCTCTTTCTAGAGGCATCTGGGTGGCTCAGTTGGTTGAGCAGCTGACTCTTGATTGGGGCTTGGGTCATGATCTTAGGGTCCTGGGATTGAGCCCTGCATTGGGCTCCACACTCAGCACGGAGTCTGCTTGAGATTGTCTCTCTCCCTCTCCCTCTGCCCCTCCCCTGGCTCACAAGTGCATTCCCTCGCTCTCTCAATAAATAAAATCTTTTTAAAAAATTATATTTCTGGGGCGCCTGGGTAGCGCAGTCGTTAAAGCACCTGCCTTCGGCTCAGGGCGTGATCCTGGCGTTCCAGGATCGAGTCCCACATCGGGCTCCTCCGCTATGAGCCTGCTTCTTCCTCTCCCACTCCCCCTGCTGTGTTCCCTCTCTCGCTGGCTGTCTCTCTGTCACATAAATAAATAAAATCTTAAAAAAAAAATTATATTTCTACATTAAAGAAACATATAATGAGACTTACTATTGCATAATGTTTGCTTTGGTTTTGGACAGTTTATAGTCATTCCCCCACTCTCTTTAAAGCCATGGAAATACAGGCCAGGCTTGCTACTAATCCGAGAGGTTTTGTCCTGTTTGACCTCACAGATAGAACCTTGGTAGAATTTGGCTGCAGTTCCATTTAAAGTACATTGTATTGCTGTTAGCTTTCATATATATATAAAAGGGAGGAAGGGCAGAGACAGAATCGTAGCAGGTGCCACACCCAGTGCGGAGCCCAACTCAGGACTCCTCTCACAACACTAAGATCATGACCTGAGCTGAAATGAAGAGTCAGACACTCAACCAATTGAGCCACCCAGCTTTTTAATTTTAAAAGAACAGTTTTCAGAAGAAACTGCATCTTTCTTGCAGACGTTCTAGAGCCCATCTGCTCATCAGTGATTTCCACACTGGTGCCGATTGCAAAACTTTCACTGTGCCACCATCCAGTCTCTAAAAGATTACAGAGCACCAAGTCTGTCTAGTTGATAAGGGACACCAAGGAACACAAAGATAAGTTGAGTATCAGTCCTCAAGTGGGCCACAGTTCAATATGAAATGCCAAAGAGACTGGATGGCTTCCTAGAGTACAAATGCGTGCAATAGCAAGGCCCACTGACTCAGTTTCCTCAAAAGAAACATCATCTTTCCATCTTTTTGATCCCAGTGTTTTCGATGACTAAGACAATGACTACTTCCAGATGGGGGCCTGTCCCTCACACTCATAAAGCTATTGTTAAATCCTAGGAATCAAAGGGCTAGAAAAAGATGGGATAAGAAGGCTCGTAAGTTCTCTGCTGACTTCAGGATCTTCAGTCCCTGTTCCATCCCATTGCAGCATTACCATTCTAGGTCATGTAGTTTTTAAAACCAAAAGCTACTTGGAATCAAATATAGAAATCTCTGGAGAATAATGAGGACCAGATGGCTCTGATCCTTGGCTTTCTTTGAAAATCTGTTTTCATGATAACTTATCAGCACACCTCCCATTTCTTTGATACAGGGAAATATCAGTGTTCTTTTCCAATACCTGTTTTTCATATGAAAAAAATAAAATGTAGGACACTCAGATGGAAGGAATGAAGACTTACCTTGCCACCGCTGGCACCACTGTCTGCTGCTATTTAGAGAAGACACTTTTTTTATACTTAGATGTCGCCTCAGAAGACAATTAGTATGGGTTGTTATACATTGCTGAACAGCTGGGTGGCTACAAGATATCCATCCCAACCCTGTGCTTACTATATTCAGTAGCACCGGCCCAGCTCCACCCGGATTCATAAATACTAACCTCCAGCAACAGGTAGTCTTGTTCATTTACATTGGGGGACGTTATACCATAGTTTGTCTTGGGGAGAATGACAGCCCAGGACCCACGATTGCTAAAGCTGAGCATGTTGCAGCCGAGATGCGTTTTTCTCTTGTAAAGTCAGGCACCCACTTAAGTCTACATTTCCCACGCTAGCCTTATTAGATGGAGTAAAACTGTGGGCTCTTGATCACACATTTGTTTTGACATTAGAACAGATTCAAAACTGTATTCTGAGTTAAAATCTGCACCTTTCTAGAGATACTCTCTTGGCTCATCATAAAGCATGGACAGAGCCCTTCTCTCCAGGCTGTCTTCCTTTCTTGATGGCCACAAGTTAGCCTTTCTCAATTGTCCATTAAGATAGACATAACACACCAGTTGTGCTGTAGCGACTTTTGAAGGAGCACATCCTATCCAAAATCCTGGTCAAGAGGAATGATATTTGGAAAGATTTCCTGGAGGAGAGAGTTAATACATTCTTCCAGGATCTCCAAGTTCCACCCCCGGGTGAAGCCAGGTCACAGAGAGCGGGGTGCTTGGACGCAGTGTTTCGACTAGCTGCAGCAAAATGTTTTTCCTGAAATTGCAGTTGGGCAGGGTGTAACTGGCTTGTTTTCAGGGACTGGATGTAAGTAGTGTGGATGCCCTTGAAAGTAAAGATTTGAGAAATATTTGTGTAATAAAATCTCTTGGTCTTGGCAACTGATTGGATGTGGGCTATGAAGAAAGACAGAAAGGAAAATCAAATTTCTCACATGGATTTGTAATGAATGATGGTGCATTTAATATTAATGGATTAAGGCTCAAACGAGGACACTCAGAGTTGGAGGTGCATGTGAGCCATTTAAGGACTCATGTCCAGCACACATTAGAATAAATGGGTCAGAAGTCAGAAAAGAGGTCAGTACTACAGCAGGAGGAGAAAATCTGCACATCAATGGTCTAAGAGACCAGCAAAGGAAGAGGATCCAAGAAAGCCATTTAAAAAAGAAATTTGATGACACATAAACTATACCATCGATATTGCCAAATATGAAATTATTTGACACCAAATTGCATGAAATTGATAATGTACCCATTAAACCTGGAGAAAAAAAAGAGAACCCAGCAACTTCATTGATTGTAGGAATAAGCAAAGACATGATGAATTAGTTCTCACCAAATACAGATATTTTTATTGACTTCTACCTCAACGGGAATATTTCAATGAAAAAGGAAAAAGCCAGATTGTTTAATCAAAAGAAAACTATGATTTCAAAGTGGACACCTGCAATTCACAGGAAAGTATCTGCACAAATACCTAACAAATTAATAGTAATTATCTCTCGGGCTTGTGTGTTAAGAGACTTCCATTTTCTTGTACATTTGTGTAGAAATGTAGAAATTAGAAGTTTTCTAACAATTAAGTATTTTTAAGCAGAAAGAAAGCTTAAAAGAAAACCAAGTGGACACTTCATTATCTTTCTAATAAGTTTGTATTCTATCTCTGCTGTCTTCTTCAATTCTCAGTACCAACTGAAGGAAAGCTGCTTTCATTTTACCGATCTGTATCTGCCAGACCAGGAGATGCCAAAGAACTCAGGTTTTAGGGGAAAACTGTGACCTCCTGTATAAGAACTAGAACACAGCCTGCCCTTTGGCGGGCCTGCTGCTTCTCTACAGGGGATTGATTACTCAACAGAAATGGAAAGCAGGCTCCTGGTGAAGCCACTATCTGTTACCCACAAGCAACCCTGGCCCCCAAAGTCTGCAAGCCAGGTAGGAATGAAGCTTTCTGTCCATTTCAGCACCCACTTCCTCTCCACCCCAGGCTCTCCAGAGGTCAGACTTTCATGGCTTGCTCTATACTTGCAGCTCCATGGAAACCATATCTGGGACCGAAAGGTCAGCCTACGTGGATTAAGAGGGCATCTGCCCCGGACTTACAAAGGGCAGTTACTTCCACATTTGCAGATAGAAACTTACCCCCTGTTGCTCACACTGATGAACCTAATGGTTTCCTGGCATGCCAAGTTCACAGCCATCTGCTCTGTTGGCAGCATGCCCATGTTGAAGGTGGTGAGCTCTGTTCAGACGGGGCGGGCCATGGATAGCCACCAAAGAGAGGACTGGAAAGTAGGCCCAGCAAATGCAGGGACACCTTATTTGCAGGAAGACTTCCCGGTAGCTAACAAAGCCTCATGAAGACCACATGACATACTGCATTACAAGGCAGCAAAGCTACCCACACTGTTGGCATATCATTGAGGCTGCTTTTATTCTGTATCCCTTTTTCTAAGTGGTCATCGAATGTGGAATTGTGAGCTTAGAGTAGGTAAAACCTGGCTGGCTGAACTTCTTCTGAGTGACCAAGCACAAGACAAAGGTTACAGAACCATGTGTGGGGAACCTTCCCTGAGATAAGCAGATGCAGTTTATTAAACCATCCCCAGAGCTGGATCCTGGCCTCCAGTGAGGCACCATGGGTGGGAAATGGGCTTTTCTATAGGCCTCTTAGATATGGTTGCCATATATATATGTACATATATACATATATATGGTGCATATATATACATATATACATATATATATGGCTTAGAACATATATAATATATACAGAGGGAGAAAAACTAAAAACTTATTTATTGTTTACCAAAAATTCCATTTAGATGGTGCCCTGTGTTTTCATCTGCTAGCTCTAATAACCCTACTCTTAGATCAGGCTAAATAGGCAGGGCGGGGGCAAGGAAGCAGACTTAAAGAGATTTGGAACAAGCCTAGGACAGTTGGCAGAAGTAATATCTCAGAATCAGAGCAGCTTAGAGAAATCCTCTTTCATCTGCAAATACTCTCTTACCTATGACTGAAATGTCTTTGATTGTTGAAGGATTTCTATAGTTTAATCTTGTTTTAAGGAACAACAGCATCTCTCAAGCTTTATCGTCTATACACACGCATGTCTAGCCAAACTGTTGTCCCTACTGGTCTTTGCAACCCCACACACAGCCCGGTCACCGCAGCCACCCAGAATGGTCTAACTTCCTCATTGGTACTTACATCAGGTAAGCATAGAGCAAAAAAGAACATTGACATAGGAGCCAGTGTAAGCTGGGTTTGAATCCTAGATTTGCTAGTTAATAACTGTAAGTCCTTGGGCAAGTTTCTTCATCACTCCTTCAACAACAAATTCTAAGATTTTATTTCTTCATCTTCAAAGCAGGAGTCATAATCCTGCTCCATTGCAGTATTAGGAGAAGGAAATATGATAATTATACTAAAGGGAATTACCTGAACCATAGCAGTTACTTAAAAACAATAGTTACTATTACTGTTGTTGTCAGTATATTATTCAAGGCTCAGCCCCCAGCCACCAGAACCTAGCAACTGATGGCACCTGGGTCTGAACCTTGACTTTCTCTCACTCTTTTTGTCTCTGTCGCTCATAAGCTTAGGCAAGTTATTCTGCAGATCTGTGCCTTAGTTTACCCATAGGTAAAATGAGTACACAGACCATGCCTAGAAAATAGGAAGTGCCGCGTAAGCCTCAGCCATTATTCCTGGCTTTCACGAAGCATGCCCAGATCAGGAAGGCGCAATCCCGGTGAATTTCTTAGCACATTACCAGTCCCGTTTGCATTTGGTTCCTAGGATGTATCTCATCCTCTTGACTGTTCTCCTAACAGGAGCTCGTTGAGTGATGACGACGGCAATGAAGGTAAAGCAAACACGTAGGGCACTGAGTAAGCACGCAAGCAAGAACGCCAGGTGATGTGCGGACAGACAGCAGGTTAACTCTATGTACTATGTCTGCTGTGTGCCTGGCACCGTAGTCGGTACCACACACGTTCTCTTTCATTGCGTGTCCTATCAACCTTATGAATTAGGCCACTGGTTTTCACTTTTACAGAGGGGGGAAACTCAGTTTAGAGAGTGTCAGTAGCTTACCTTAGCTCAAATAGCCCATAAGGTATTTCAAGATTCATCCTCAGGGGATGAGGAGAAGGAGCCCTTGCATACTGATGTGGGGAATGCAAACTGCTGCAGCAACTGTGCAAAACAGTCGGGAGTTTCATCCAAAAATTGAAAAATAGAATTGCCATTCGATCCAGTAATTCCACTACTGGGTACTAACCCAAAGAATATGAAAACGCTAATTCAAAAAGATATACACGATCCTGTGATTTTTGCAGCACTGTTTACAATAGCTAAAATATGGAAGCAGCCCCCGTGCCCAATGATAGATGAAGGATAAAGAAGAGGTGGTATGTGTATATATGTGTATGTATACACACACGCATACCACCACCACCAGCACGTCCACCACCACCACCCAATATTACTCAGCCATAAAAAAGAATAAAATGTTGCCGCTTGCAACAACATGGATGGAACTAGAGAGTATCATGCTAAGTGAAATGTCAGTCAGAGGAAGACAAAACCATAGGATTTCACTCATACGTGGAATTTAAGAAACAAAAATGAACAAAGAAAAAAGAGACAAAGTAGCCAACTCTTAACTACAGAGAACAGGTGGTTAGCAGAGGGGTGGGGGAGGATGGGTGAAATAGATGAAAAAGATTAAGAGTACACCTGTGATGACCACTGTGTAACGTACAGAATTGTTGAATCACTTTATTGTACCCCTGAAACTACTATAACACTGTATATTAATTATACTGGAATTTTAAAAATAAAATTTAAATAAAAAATAATTATAAAATTTTAAAAATTAAAAAAAAATTCTTTTAAGGAGGCTCTATACCCAGTGTGGAGCCCAGCACAGGGCTTGAACTTATGACCCCAAGATCAAGAGTCAGACACTTAACTGACTGACCCACCCAGGTGCCCCTTAAAATTTTAAGATTTATCCTCAGGCAACCTGACACAGTACAGCCAATGCTCTAACCTACCCTGCTGTTCCACCATGGACAAATCACTCAAAGGAGCTGAGCCTTAGTTTCCTTAGCTGTGAAAGAAGGGTGGTAATATTAACTCCATATTGCAGTGAGGAAGAAATGAGGTCATTCACATGAGGTGCTTAGCCCAGTACCTGGTCCGTGCTCACCACATACCCAGCAAGTACCAGGTGTTAACAGCAACTTTCATCATCGTAGTTGGGAATGTAGTTTTAGTCGGTCTCTCTCCAGCGTCTGTACTCTTAACTCCTGCCAATCGAACACAGACCTGAAAAACACAGAAGGAAAACCAAAGCCTCTAACGCCAGGAATGATTCAATAACGGTCACTTTTAGGTCTTTCCTGGCATTTCCTAAAGGGGTCTTCATTCTTTTTTTTTTTTTTTTCACTGTGTAAAGTTTTCATTTTTATTTTAAGCTTTTATTTAAATTCCAGTTAGTCACAACATGCAGTATAGTAGTTTCGGGTGTACAATATAGTGAGTGATTCAGCACCTCCAGACATTGCCCACTGCTCATCACCACAAGCTCCCTCTTAATCCCCATCACCTATCCCCGCCCCCCACCCCCATCATAACCCTCAGTTCATTCTCTATAGTTAAATTCTGTTTCTTGGTTTGCCTCTTTTTCCTTTGCTTGTTTCCTCTTTTTCCTTTGCTTGTTTGTTCCTTAAACTCCACATATGAATGAAATCACATGGTATTTGTCCTTCTCTGACTTATTTCACTTAGCGTAATAGTCTCCAGTTCCATCCATGTCATTGCAAATGACAACATTGCCTTCTTTTTTATGGCTGAGTAATATCCCATTTTATATATAGATATAGGTATATAGACATACCCCCTCTTCTTTATCCGTTCATTAATCGATGGACACATGCACCCCAATGCCTGTAGCAGCAGCATTACCTACAACAGCCAGTTGTGGAAATAGCCCAAGGAGGCTTCACTCTTAACCTACTACATCGGTAGCACATTCCTCTCCAAGAGGTTTGTGCGCACTCCCTCACAGGAAAGGGTGTTTTCCCTGAGAGAGGGGCCTGGGGCTCCTGGGTGGAGAGGGGCTGTACTCAGACTGCCAGGACCAGGACCAAGTCCTGGGTTTACAGTCCTCGTGTCTCCTTCCACATAGGGTGGGCTCCCGCTCTGCAAGAGGTCTGGCCAAATCCTGGGCTGGCTTCTGGCACTGCTTGTTCCCAGCGCAGACCAGAGTCACTCTGTTTGAAGTAACACTTACCTATCCCTCGCCCCAGGTGACAGCTCAGAGTTCGCTACCCCGCCCCCACCTCCCCTGTGCTCCTGGGCCATTTACCAACTCTTTTTTTAACCTGTTTCTTTTTTAATCTGTGAAAACAGGTTAATAACAGTGACTCACAGAGCTAGATTAAAAATCAAAATGAAGCGACGTCTATGAAAATGCCAGGTTTACAGAAGGCATTCAATATTTTATTTATAAACATGTTTATTAATATGTTAATTAAGAAAGCACAGTTCTAATAGCTTTACAAGCATCAGCTATCTGATTCTCATAATAACCCTACTGAAGTAGGATTATTTTCATCCCCCTTTTTTTTAATATTCATTTATTTGAGAGAGAGACAGAGATAACGAGAAAGAGCATGAGCAGTAAGGAGGGAGAGAAGCAGACTCCCCGCTGAGCTGATGTGGGGCTCCATCCCAGGACCGTGGGATCATGACCTGAGCTGAAAGCGGATTTTTAACCGACTGAGCCACCCAGGCATCCCCTCATCCCCCTTTTAAAGACAAAGGGTATGGAGAGCCTAAATAACCTCCCCAAGGAGACACAGCGAGTAAGTGACAGAGGCGAGATTAGAACCCAGGCAGATTTCATACTCTTAACACTACTCTAAGTACTAGTTACTCTTTCTTCCTTTCCATTACTGACATTACTCTTAGATCCCTTAGGCTAAATATGTTGTCCCAACCATGTTTCCCCGTGGTGCCATGTTGGGATCCCAAACCACTACTCCCTCTGGTGATAACCAGGGCAGCTGGAGATGTTAGTCTTGAACAAAGCCCTTCATGATGCTTCTGATCTTCACTGGCCTTCCTTAGAAAAGTATCTGTTCCTAAATTACCTTGTCCAACAATTACAATCTTCAAGAAATTGAGCTTCTACTAACATAGTCATCAGAAGCCCAGTATAGTACCTCAGAGGAGCATTTTTAAAGCTTTTCGATAATTCATCCAAACATAAATTGGAGCAGGAAGAGCAAGCATCTCTTCCAACGTTATAAGCATCTAAATATGATGATCACTTTCACCTAGAAAAACAGGAATAAATTTATATCAAGATTTGAAAGCACAAATTCAATGGCACAATATACGTATGTGTATATGTGCCTACGTGTGTATGTTTATGGATGTAAATGACTATTTGAACAGTTTCTTTTGGCAATAATTCAACACGTTAAAAAAAAAACACCTAATGACTATTAAGATAATGCCATTTTCTCCAACATCGGCTTCCGTGGCCAGGCCCCTATTAACAAATAGCAGGCTGCAGTTTGGTAATTGGCCGTCATGTCTAATCTCCATAAAGAGCCGTATATCCCAGATGTCCCCACTGTACACTCAGCTCTATGCTGGAAAATAAGAGGTTTTGTCCCAACACTGACAGAATTATGTTGAAGATCAAGAAATGGCTTACTCTCTTGTCCTTGAAAATCAAGGATGAGGCCACCTTTTTGGGTCTTAAATGTCCCCCAGTAGACCAGCCTCTGGGCATGCTCTCTGGAATAATGAAAAAGCATTGTTCCTTGAGCATCATCGAGCATCACATGGGTTATGCTTGAGGCCCAGATCAAAGGAAGGCCATCTCCCAGAAGCAAGGTCCTCCACTGGCAGCTCTTGTAGTCATCCACAACACTTCCGTAGGGCTCACTCTTAAAAATCTAGGTGAGGAAAGATAATATAGATAAGACCCACTGGGAAATAAATGTGATTGGAAAGGTTTAAAAAAAAAAGAAAAAAGAAAAGAGAGCTGATAAATCAATAACTCGTGTCTTATTCAGTTACAATAATAAATAGTTAAATATAATAATGTACGTGCATTTAAAAGGCTAGGCAATAGAAGCTCTAGGGTAAGCGTGACTTCCACAAAGTTATAATGTCTATTATCTGTTATAATACCTGCCTAAAAACAATTCGTATTTATTAGTGGAATAAATCCCTAAAATTCCTTTCTAAAGGCTTATCAAACCAGACTGGGTCCCAGCCCAACAAATCGAATTAGAAAGCCATGTAAGGCCGCTAACTGCGTTATTAAAGTGATCTGCTTGGATAGTCCCAGTTCCCCAGGAAATGTTCTGTTTGGACATTTAGTCAAATGCTGCCCTCTAGTGAGAAAACTCTTTAAAAGGCTCCAAAAGGCCCTGGGATTCTAAAGCACTCACGGGCTTCAAACAAGAGACCCAAATCTTACCATCAAGTAGAATCCTCAACTAGAGCCACATTTATGCCAGAAACAACCGCTGCATTTTTACTTTGTGGATACTGCCCAGTTTTCTTTTCAAAATTATGTTATACTGGTAAAACATTAAAATTACAGCCGGATACTTTTACCACTGTGAAATTTAGATGTTTTAGGCTCTTCCATTTGATAACCTAAGAACAGGAATTGAAAGCTTCATGTGTTTCCTTTAGCTGGTGACACAGCTAAAGAACTTACCTAAAACTAAATGAGAGAGAATATGGCTTCCCACTCTGTCAATAAAACAACACAGAAGTGACGGATATTCCACAGACTGTTTGTATGAATAGGCATTTCTTTACTTCTAGGTGGTTATTTTGCCATAAAAGCCAAGAATTATAATGTTCTTAAACAATACAGGAAAATTGCTATATCCTCAAGTAGACAACTCATCACTTCTAATTCAGTAGGGGGAGAAAAGAAAAATCTCTACTTTCAAACTTTTTCATACAATGTTAATACATTTTATTTATTTAGCAGTAACGAGAAATTAGCATGTTTTAAATTATATGCTACACTTTGTGTAGAGGGCACATTTCCGCCTAAGACATGATATTCCTCCTAGAGCATTCATTCATTCACTCACTCATTCACTCATCTTTTGTGTCTGTTAATGATCTTTTGTGATTACCTACTCTGTACCCATACTCTGGTAGTCACGTGGGATTTAATGATGAAAAGAATGAACATGGTCCTAAAGCATATGGCTCCCACAGCCAAGTGGGGGTAACAAGCATGTAATCAGGGCATGGTGAAATGTTGTCATAAATGCTTAAGATGGGGATAGACACAGGGCTTTCTGGGAGCACACAGGAAAGGGGGGACACCTGATCCAATATCAGAAGCCAGAAATGCTCTGCTCCCCCAAGGAAGTAAGGCTTGAGTTTTGACAAGGTTCCACACCAACTGAAAGCCCTCTGAAGGCAGTGCTAGCAAGACAGGCCAATTTCTTTCTGCAGAAGCAATTCCAAGACTGTGACTTTGTGACAGTTTCATGATTTCGCCAATATATCATTCCCAATTAGATATGCAGTGATGACAGTCCCACACTTAGCACTAGCCAAATATTTGAATCCAATCTCTCCATAACTGTAAAGTGAAATATTCTGATCTTAGTAAATTTATTTAACAGAAAATTTTGTTCTCCTTTCTTAGCTCTGAACAAGCCACAGAACATTATGCCTCTCTTTTTCTAGAAAAACAAGAAAACTAAATTATTTGGAAATTATGTAATCCTCATGTGCTCCAGTCTAACTGTTATCACCCTATGTGACCGTGGGCAAGTCCTACCTCTATGGTCTCACATCCCTTCAGTTCAAATATTCTGTAAGTCCACAAGCAACACTCTATATAAACATTCTTCATCTTAAAGTGCCGCGCTCATTGTTGAGTGCCGTTGACTCTCAGCTCCTCATCCTCCAATGAACCAGTCATTCTGGTACGTAGGAGAACAATTCTTGCTTGAGAAAGACAATCTTGTCCTTTCGACTTGAATGCTTTAGTCATCGCAAAAGAAAATAGAAATTGCAGTTTGGAGGAAAAGTTTATAAAATCCTGGTCCTGGATTTAAAAAAAAAAAAATGTCAGCAATAGATCAAGAACACATCTCTAGAAAAAGAATTAAGTTAGGGGGGACTTGCTATGTGAAAGACCTTTAATGTTTTCTCTGAACTTGAATACACATGAGGAAAAATTTATCTGGATTTTTTGGCATCTACTAAAATACCTGGTTTTTAGACAGCCATTTTTTAATTTATGTCTTAAAATTAACTGAATGTAGAAAAACTTTAAAACAGAGCTAAAATTGATATACAGACATGGATACAGATATGAATATATGTCAATGAGGGAAACATAGGGTATTCTCAACCCAGACTGTGAGCACAAATTTTAAACTATACTCCATGTTTTGAGGAATGAAAAGCTGTATAAGGGAGGGACAAGGTTTTACACAATGAATTAAGCAGCCTGGATTCTATCTGAGAATATAACCAACTCTAGCCAAGTCATCTAACCACTCTGTGTGTGAATTTCCTCACTTGTCCTGTCTTACACGTATCCCTGGATTCACGTAAGGATCCCATGAGTTTGTCTTTGTGAATATATATTCAAAATTACAGCAACAACCTAAATATACACCAATTGGAGAAGGATAAACAAAATGTGTTATAGTCAGACAATGAAATACCACACAAAAAAATTAAAAGAATAATCTGGACATATGTATATTAATATATATATTCATAGGTCATCATAGATAAATCTGTAAAAAGCTATGATGTTAAGTAAAAAGTGCAAGATACAGAATGTTATACCATTTTACTGCTTATATTCTTAAAAAGCACTCAGAACAATAGTATATACTGTTTATGGATTATAGGTTGCAGGTATATATGCAAATATATATACATGCACACACCTTTTCTTTTTAAACTGACAGTGGTTGTCTCTCAACAACAGGAAAAGAAACAAAACTCAAGATTAGGGACACCTGGATGGCACAGTCAGTTAAGTGTCTGACTCTTGGTTTCAGCTCAGGTCGTGATCTCAGGGTCGTGAGATCAAGCCCCATGTCGGGCTCCACGCTCAGTGCAGAATCTGCTTCAGATTCTCTCTCCCTCTCCCTCTGCCCCTTCCACTCATGCTCTCGCTCTAAAATAAATAAATAAACCTTTAAAAAAAAAAAAAACCCTCACGGTTAGAGGGGACTATAGCCAATCATGTAATTATTTTAAGAGGCTGGAAGCAAATGTGAAAGAGTTAACCATTAGCTCTGAGTGCTGGGAATAAGGCTATATATTCCCCTTGTTCTCCAGGAGTCCTCTATATCTTTTAGATTTCTTTTAAAAAATTTTTTAAGCTGGGGTGCCTGCGTGACTCAGTTGGTTTAAGGGACAAACGCCTGGTTTCAGCTCACGTCACGATCTCAGGGTCCTGAGACTGAGCCCCACACTGACCTCCCAGCTCATTGCAGAGACTCTCTCCCTCCCTCTCTGCCCCACCCCCCTCCACTCACAGGCTCTCACTCTCATGCACATACACGCGCTCTCCCTAAAATAAATCTTTCTTTAAAGTTTTTTAAGCTCACAAAATAAATAGCAAGAGTAAAGCACTTTGATAAACAGGTTAAAATAGGGCTGGTGCAATGAGCCACAGATCCCTCCAATCTCTGTTCTATGGTCTTCAGTGGCAGATCAATATATGAGTCGTCTGACTATAAGGTCCCCTACGTTTAATAGGGGATGCAAACAAGTATCTTCATGAACAGATCGGGGGTGCGGGGGCAGTGCAGAGATACAGTCTACTACAAGAACGATGTTGAACACAATTTCAATCCTACGCAACCTGAGGCTTTTCACTTCCTACTCTGTTTTCAAACCTTCAGGTAAAATCAGGGCTTTCATAATTTAAGAAAAGGGGGGATGTCAACCAAATCCCATCATGCTCTTCATGTTCATATCAGCTACAGAGGTTTTCCCCAGTACTCTGGTCCAAACTGAAAAGTATTGACTAGAATCTCTAATTTCAGATTCCCAATCCATGATTCTGTAGCGCGAGCTGGAATATAAGTGATCCGACTTGTTCAGTGGAAGTAGTTTCAGACATAAACAGATTGTTCACAAAAAAACGAAACACAAATAGCTGTTAAGTATTTTTTCAGATGCTTACTTCAACTCATAGTGGGAGACACGGGATTTTAAACTTATATCGAAGTGTCTTCTTTTCTTACCTATCAAATTGGCATACTTTGATAAGGCACTGAATGCATAGTCAGGTGGTAGGGAACTAGGCACTCATCCAACACCGTAAATCAGTACAACCTGCACAGAAGGTAATTTAGCGCTGTCCATCAGAATTACAAATGTACATTTCCTTTGACTAGCAATTACCTATCTAGGAATTTATCCTACAGATTTTTTTGCAAATATATGATACGCCATATATACAAGACTATGCTTGCTGCAGTATTTTTACTGCAAAATATTGGACATACCTTAAATGTTTACCAGTTGAGAACTCTAACTTAATTTTGTTACAATCATAATGGAATATAGTGCTGTCCGGGGAGGGGGGGGAGGAAGAAGGGACTTCTTATGATTTGCTAAGAGAAAGAAACCAAAGTGCAGAGCAATATGTAAAGAACACTACCACTTGTATAAAAGGGGAAAGACAGTCAGAGGCAGGATATTCCTGAAAGAATAAATGAGAAAAATGCTAATATTGGCCACTTTTGGAGAGGAGAACAAAAGTGGACATCTGGATCACAGTGCTGAAAGGTAGACTTTTTACTGTACACTATATTTTGAATTTTGAACCATGTGAATGTGGGTGCGCTACTTTTTTTTAAAAAATAGAAATTTAAAGACACAACCTAATTTCAGCTATAATGGTGGGAGACCTTTGAAAGATGCTTCAATTTTAACAGATGGCTCTAATAAAGGTAAAGAGCATCCTTCCCCCGCCCCAAAGAAAAAAGAAAAACAGGAAAAGAAGAATTAAATCCCAAGGAAGAGCCAGAAAGGAAAACTTGCTCAGAAGACGGACTCATTTTGTCAGTTCTAGCAAATTATCTCACCTGAAGCTGCCATACAAAAATCAATCTAGATTTTCTTAAAACCATACCCAATGCAAGATGCTCAGCCAACCTCTGTTAAACGAAACCCCAATTCAAATCTGTAACAAAGCTTAAAAATCCAACAGCATCTCTCCCTACCTGGTTTTCAATTTGATTATGAAACTCAGCAGGTGTAACATAAAATACAGAAGTTATTTTCTCTTTTGGCAAAGCAAAAATTCATCTTCTTAGCTCAAAAATACATCAACATGTGTTATGTAGAAGCAACAGCTAAATCTAAACAATGCGAGCCACGCATCTCAACTAGATGAGATCCGGCATCTACAGAGCGGGAGCCACGGAACTGGTCGTCCTAGGGCAACAGGGATGGAATTTTACCTTAAGTAGCCCTGAGGGGAGTTGTTCGTCTTAGCAGATAGTAACCGCTAACCTGCCTCTGGTTATTAGCTTATGCTTTATTTTAGCCCATTAACAGGAAGGCTATGATGAGGTTAAGAAGTTTACAAAAAGACACAATTGTCTCCTTAAACCAGAAACCTCAAAGTGGATATTTCTGTTTTCTGGTATTATATTTGACTACATTTTTATACTGGGGAATCCACTGCTTTTGAAATGTATTATTCTGTCTTGTTGCTATTTTCAATTTCTTCAGATGCACTGCCACTCAGCAATACACTGTCACCAGTACTGGGAATCCAAAAATTATGAGCATGCCTCCCGGTTCCACCTGCTGCCAGGATGCTCCTGGCCGCTCTGCACTGGGGCTGCTCAGCCACTCCCAGGCTCTGGGAAGACATCTGACGATCTCGTGCTGGATCAGGGCAGCTGAGTTTCTTTCCTGCTCTGAAGAGCAGTCACTTCCCATTGCCCATAAGAAGAAATTGCTCTTTTTTGTGTGAAATTCCAGGCAGAAAACCTTTCCCAGCATCTCCCTGAGAAGAGCTTGGTACAGAAAGGGAATGTTCTAGGAATTAATCAGCACTGACCTGCCAGAATGAACAGGAAAATAAAAAAGAGAGAAGAATTTTATCAACTCCCCTCAGTGTCCCAGAACTCCATATTATATGGAAAATTTTCAAGTCCCAATAAATGACATTTTTCTACAGGTTACAAAATATAATGCCCTAGAAATACAATGACAGTTTCCCATATGGGCTCTCCTTTTAAAAATCTCAAAAGATTTTTTAAAAAAAAAACACCTGCCAAAGGACACCCACACATCCTAAAGGTTACCCACGGAGCTGGCTTCGCGGTAGGCTTTTAGTTAGGATGAAAACGCTGCTTCGTTTTGGCTGGTTTCTCTATGCCACAGGACTTCAAGCACGAGTTTCACAAGCAGCCTTGGCCAGAGCTCACGCACCACCGCTTCCTCACTTGTGTGGACCTCACCGTTTCCCAGACTGAGACACCTGGCAGCCTGGAGCTGCCTGGGGTAATAACTGTGACCCTCGCCTTCCTTCTCCTCAAGTTGTGGATTCATTAAAAAGCAAGTGCTGCCTCTCGCTCGAGAAGAGGGTAGGTCCCACACTGAATGCTTCTTGGACTTCGTTACAGATGACAAATATAAATTACATTTACACACACACACGTACACGCACACAGCTGCGCCCTCTGCAAATGCTACAAATGTGCTGTCTGCCCGGGATTGGCGACCCGCACCCATGCCCAGAGACCGGCGGCTCCTCCAGGGTCCACTACCGGGGTCCAATCTGCATCTAAGGAAAAAAATGTCTTCATCACGTTTATTGACGGCACTTGGAGCTTTTCTGTTCCGTTTTGTTTTGATAACATTCTCCCCGGGATTTATAGTTTTCTTGGGGTTCGCTTTTTGAAAGAAGCAAGAGCTCTGTACACAAAATCGCACCCCAATCTGTGCTCGTCCTTCGCCACTTGCCTGGGTTAAAAATGGCCAAACTGACTTTTAATTTGGTTAAATAGAAAAAAAATAAATAAAATGTCCCCAGGTTAAGACCCTGCATTCCAAGTTCCGGCCCAGAGTGAATTTGTATGGCCAAGTTATAAACCCCTGAAAATAGGAAACTAATGCCATGAGGATTTAAAGTAATAGAAAATGTTTCACATAATATAAATCCATAAGCAGTGTATTATATTTAAGTCTTAATATCTACATACTTGGATTATCTTATATCTTGACAATCACACAAAGTAATCTCACTCCCTCGCCCCCTTCCTTTGACTCTGGGTTTCATTCCTATGTATTAACAATGCTCTGGGCCATAAAATACTGTATTAATATTAGTTTGTCACGGCAGACTAAATTTAGAACAACTCATTAATATGAGAGAGTTAAAGGCAGTCAGCCAAGAGTACCAGGGACTATAAGCTCTTAAGGCTGTAAGTTATGCAGATATGCCACTTGAACTGGAGAGGCAGCCATTCTTTTTGTGACTAATAAGAGATTCTATTAGTTCTAAGCTGATTCTAATTCTAATTAAGAAATGTGGGAAAAGGCAATTTTGCTGCTGTAGGTAGAGTTGATGTTCAGCCTTCTAACATCTGGCGTGGCTTTCCGGTCACGGAAGATTGGCGGCACATGCGCGGAATGAATATTCCTCCTGCCATCCACACCCACACTCACAACAACAACAACAACTTGCTGCCGTGTTCATGATGGCAGAGTTGGAATTGAGGTTCCTGGAAGAAGTCTGGTAATCAGTGTTCTTTCAAAACAAACCTTTTGTGGCTCAGAATCATCCCAGTTGTACAAAAAGTTTTGACTTTTTACAAATAAAAAAACCTTTCAAATGGATACTTCTGGACCTGTTATGCCTTTCTTTGGGCTTGTCAAATATTAATTTTTTTTTTAAATTTAGTCCCTTGCTAAGCTACAAATATTCATGTTTAACACCAAGTAGCAGTTCAGGGGCTGACAACTTGGTATGTACCTTTTGAATGATGCATAGAAAGCAGCAGTTAGCACAAAGAAAAAGCCACCAGATTGGTCTCAGGGAAACCCAGTGTCTGAATATTTCATGACTCCTCTAGCACTTAAAGAATAAAAAAACTGGCTACTAGTGTTGGGAGACCAGCATCAGGAAGGTCAGAGCCTGGAAACGAGCAAGAGATCCCAGTCTTGCCTGGGGAAAGTGAAAGGGGATTTAAGCTGCTTAGAGAATTAGAAAAAGAAAAAAAAGAAAGAAATTTCTTTTGCTTTGTTTTGGTATTTTATAAACACCCCAAGTGGCAAGACAAAAGCTGTAAAAGGGTATGCAGTCATCTCTCTCTAGGGGTCCTGATTTCCACGTCTCTAAGGACACCAAAAACTTACCTTCTCTTTTGGGTTATAAGGCTTAGTGTTAAACTTGCCCAAATCACACCTTTCCTGGCGTGCTTGCTCACTCTTGTGGGTTCTCTGTCCCAAGAAAACCGATGAAGAGGGAAAGGAGAAGCGATTCAATTACTTGTTTTCCTGGACGTGCTTGCAAACATCTCCCATAGAGGCGAGGGGCAAGTGGGGAAGATGGTATCTTAATTACGTAGATGCCCAGTGACTTGGGACTGAAAAATGTTCCTGCTTTGTGAACTTTTCTGCATTTTACGATGATTTACAGGAAACCAAAATTGAATCCAGGAAAACAAATGAGTAACTCTAACGGAAGGGGGGGCGGGGGAAGCGGTACGGTGTTTAAGCAACTGATGACTTCACCTGTCACTGTCTCATTAAGCTCTTAATGAGTTCTTTTCTATTCTTGGTCACATCTGATTTTTTTTTTAATAGAAGTCCCTTTGAACAGCTGGGAGTAAGAATCGCCTTTGATCACTGAATTCTTCTGAATTTTCCGTCAAAACGAGGCCATTTTCATCCTGACTTGGGGTATTTTTATGAGTTTATTTCCCCAAGTACATTCCTGGGCATAGCTTTCCAGGCTGAGAAGAGCCTGAACAATTAATGTATACATTTTTACATAAATGTTTATAAATTTAACAAAGGGAGAGAGCTTTGCCACAAGAAGCCTCAGCTCTTTTGAAGGCGGTTTTCTAATGATGACCCTTGGCGTGTTGGACCACATGGGATTCCTCTGAGAAGAGTCAGATGAAAATTAGTCTATTCTCATTTCAAACAGAATTTTGCTGAAGTCCTGATCAGAGCAGCAGCATGGAGTCCGGGGAGACAACACTCGCTACTTGATTCACTCCGCAGCCTCCCTCTCCTGGTAATTGTTGCAGGAACACATAGTGACAAGGCTCTAGGATGTGAGCGGTCTGGATGTACTCCGGCTGTTACGCTCTGTTTAAAGATTTAAACCATCAGGGTATGATAAGGCTTTTTGATGTTCATTGAACACGGAGCTTGGGTACAGAAGAAGGGGAAAGGGCTTCACCAGAAGGCAATCATCTTTCAGAGCCACAGTAAGACAGAGAGAGGTGGGGAAATCTCAGCCTCAGCATAGACACGGAACAAAGGCAGATGAAAGGGGCCGGGTGAGGAAGGGGCCAGCTCTGGCTGTGAGGCAGAACTCGCTCCATCAGAGTCCGACGCCTTAAAATGCGGGGGAAGCGTTTAGTGTTCCTCTTTCATTAAAACACACTTCTGTTCGTGGGGGGAGGGGATGACGCCAGCTGCAAATTTGGGTGGCTTCCATTGACCCCGGATTTAAAAGAGTCTCCCCGTGGCTTATATTCGAAATTATTTAATGAGTATTTATTTTGAGTCAGATGAATGTCGTTTCCAGCACTCACCCCCCGCAAACCTGGAAGAAGACCTTCCTTAAAGTACATTTTGAAGCTCCTCACCGTGTTTTCTTCCCCCAAAGGTAAAACCTGAATATTTGTCTTGAAGAACAAAAAGATCAGGAATGCAAAGGGACAAAGGGTGGCCTCTCCAAAACCCAGCCCCATTTCTTCATGTTTTCTTCTTTGGCAAAATACCAGCTTTTCCACCCTGTTCACGGCCATATCCTGCCATGGTAACCGAGCCTGCACTTGGAGTGTATTAGTTAGACAAGAACCGACACTCTCCCAGCTGTGTCCTGGCCCCTAGCACAGGACTGCATGCACCCAAGTCTGAACAAATGTGGGTTCAATGAATGAATGCATGCATGTATGCCTGCAAAACCCTGGGAAAGGACAGGATAGATTTCTATTTCTTTTCTGTGCCTCCATTGAAGGTTTCAGAAAACTTGTGTATAAAGAAAGCAAAAAGTTCTCTTTTCCCCTGTTGCGTCCTACACCAGCAAACAGCATGGCAAGGCACAGTTGTTGAGTCAGAGATTTGGATTCAGACACACCTGGTACTCAGGGCTGCTTGGCCACTTATCACAAGACTCTGAGAGACTGCTCTCACTTTCCTAAGCTTTATTTTCCCCATCTGCAGGCTAGGAGTATTAAAAAGAGCTCCCTCTCTGGAATTAGAAAATCCATGTAAAACACCTAGCACAATGTTTGGCCTATGGGAAAACTCCCCCTACATTGAACTATTGTTACATATAATTGTTATCAGTAGTACAGCTCTCCAAAACATTTTCAGACATGGTGGCATTGGAAGGGGATTTTAGAAATAGTTCTCAACACAACTTAAATTGAGGAAGTTATCATTACAAACTCTACCAAAGGACTGTTGCCACCCTGTCTCTATAGCGACATGAATAAAATGTGCTGTAACCTGCTGTCCTTCTCTAGTCAGACAATGTGCTCTTGTTTCCACCTCATATAGGTGTTCTGTAATTAGAGCTCAGATCCCCTTCTCTTAGATATCGGCAGGGGGTTAGAAGTGGGTTTGACTAACCCATGGCAGGAAACCTAAGTGGATCCTCCTGCTTGAACCTGGAAAGAGAAAAGCCAGGCAAAATGACATGTACAGTGCTGAACCCATCTCCTCACGAATGTCAGCTCAGCACAACATAGAAATCACTGCTTCGGAGCAGGCAGAAGGAGAGGAGGCCCCAAACTCATTTCTATCCTGTGATGGCCACACCCCACCCGAGCCAAGGGCCCATCCCCAGTGAGCTGTGTCCCAGGAGAAGCTACGAACACCATCACATCTCTGGGAAACGAGCCCTCCCATGTGATCCTCTCAACAACCCTATGAAGAAGTTGTACCTTATAGATGAGAAAATTGAGCTGCCGAATAACGGTATCAAGAAAATGACATTTACTGCCATTTGTATTTTATTTTTCTTTTAACCTTTTGCTCAGCAACCTCCTGGACTGGACTAGGGCACTCATTCTCTCTGAGACTCTATGAATCCCTCAATTCTTCTGGATCTCAGCATCCTCATAGGCTTCACTGTTGGGGGGGGGGGGGGGGGGGCAGGGAGGAGTGGACGGGCTGGTCCGTTCTCGCCCTACAGTCTATGATTCATGCCAGGAGGGCTGAGCTCCTCTAATGACACTGGAATCTCCATGGAAACTGCACACCTTACGCTGTGATCTTCTTCTCCAATTTCCCCTGGCTGTCCAGCCTCCAATACCGAAAATGGGAGCATGTCAGCCATTATCATTATGGAAAGAGTCGGTTTTACCAGAGCTCAAATCCAAGGGAGCATTATGGCCAAATCACCTGCCCCCTGGTTGAGCCATACGGGAATTACTGTTTCCTTTTCCTTAGCTTGCTCACACGCAGAAAGTCAATCCTCTAAAAACAAATTGATTGATGACATAATTTAATATCTTATGATTTCTAGTGGCAGAATCAATCTGCTGCCGGTACAACCATCCAAGGCAAAGGAAAAGAAAAATCGCACCCGTTGCTTTTCTTTTACTGCACTTCTGGGTGCTCTAAGAAAAAACTCTCTCCAGAAAATCAATAAGGCAGATTTTGATTTCAATAAGGGGACTGTGCCCAGCAGTCCCCCATTACAGAATCAAATCCATATGACAACACAAAACAATGAAGAGACCCAACTAGCAAGGGATCCATTTGCTTTGTTTGACTTTGGCTGCCAGGGAATGAGACCACACGACTGGCTGTAATTTAATGCAAACCTTGGCCTATCCTGCTTGTGCATATGACTGACCCCTAGGGCACGACCATCAATTTTCTATTAAAGATCAGAGATTTGACATATCAAAGTCAACATCTGGCTGAATAACTGCAGTAACTTGATAATAATTCTTTTGTGGGCTTCACAGTGGCTTTTCAGTAAAGTATCAGGAAGGTAGCCGATTTCAATCCTGACCTGGCAAGATCTGAATATGAAATAAAGGATTTCAGCTTGATCTCCCCATGATGTGAGGATGAATGTTCTGGTAAATGTTAACTTAGTGCTCTGAGTAGCTCAGTAATAGATGGGTTTAGGCAGTAATAGGTTTAAAATGTCAACTTATTGAATAATAATTTCATGTTGTACAAATACTATGTATAAGAAGGGATTTGTTTTGCAAATTTTGAAATAAATGAATGGATTTATAATGTCCTTGACTGTTTCATTGTTCCGGTCAGAATTTTACAGAAGAATCGAAATTAGTTTTTGCTTTCTCGGATCTTGTTGTTTTCCTGCATTTGTCTCAATTCAGTTTTCATAATTACTGGGTCTCCCCGAATTCTGGTCATTAATGGAGTTCTTCCCTGTTTTGGTGCCCAAAGCCAGGCTGATAGCATTGTTTTCTAGTAAAAATAAAAACTCAATTATCCCTCCCTATGAAATGTTTCATGACACCAATATCATAAAAACCTTTCAGCAACCCAGCTGTAAAACAGTCAACTGTTGAAAACATAAGAACCGAATAAAATTCTGTTTCCATAACTGAACTCAGCCCTTCAGTCCAATTATAAGCTGACAGCTCTATAAATCCAGGTGGAACACAAGTGTGGGTAAAGCCGGATTGTGATTGGGACACTGAGGACCTGGGGCAAACACCTACACCACAGCCTGTGGAAAAGTTCCCCAGATTCTACAACTAGCCCCGTGCCCTACACACACACACACACACACACACACACACACACACACCCCCTTCCAACCATTCTGTATAGAGTCAGCATCTTCTCTCAAGGAAATGGAAGATGCCAAAACACCACCCAGGTAAATTCTCTGAATCCTTCAAGTCTGATTCTTTGGATCCTCAGCCTACCTCAGTTTCCCAGAAAACTCAAGAAGAGAAACCAAAAGGAGCCCACCCTTGCAGCTCACCAGCCTGGCAGCCTAAGGAACTCTTTGTCTAATGCATAAAGGGTGTCTTGATTTCCACAAACCAAAACCTCCACTCGGTAGCTTCTAGATGCTCACTTGGGTGATATCAACATGAAATGGTCCTGGACAGAACTGCTCAACCATCCAGCTCAGCACCTGAACACATCACTCTCTGCCCTGCAGCCACACAGAGACCGTGTCCCAGTCTGGGTTGCCCCAGAAGCTGGCTATAAATAACAAGGATGTGGGTACTTGTAGCTTACTGGGAATGTAAAGAAAACATGGGAAAGGAAGTAAGACGGGGAAGCAGAAGCAGCCAATAAAGGGTGCATCATCAAACCAGTTACTACCCTGGGTAACCGCAACTTAGTCCCAGTGGGGACACACTAACACGGCGTGGGAACAGAAGTATTTACACACCACCTCCCACGTCCGTCATTGGTTGCGGCTGCACCTCAGGGGCGCTTGCTCCTTGGCATTTCCAGCTTACTGTACGGGTAGGCAGAGGGCTTCAGGGGCCAGGAAAAGCCCCCAGGAAAAAAGGGCAGTTACTGGAAGCTTGAGGGTCAGGCACTGTCCACCAAAGTGGAAAGCAAGGAGGGATCAGGGCAGGGTACTGAGCCTTTGCTACGGACACGGGCCTTTTGTTAACTTTTGAAAATTTCCTAACTTATTTTTAAGTTAATACAGCTCATGTAAAACAACAATATATTTAAACACTACGGAAAAGCTCAACTATTTTTTGAAAGACCTGCTTCTTCCCAGCCACTCAGTCCCATTCTCAGGGACAACCACTTTTTTACAGATTGTTTTCTATATATAGAACCTATGTATTTAAACACATACACACCCACAAGAGTTGGATATCCTTTTTTTTGCTACACAAATAAGGTCATAGTGGACACAATTTCCTGTGGCTTGCTCTCTTCAGATAATAATATATCTTGGACATCCTTGAATATTAATATCTCTATATTTGACTCAAACTTTTTAATGGATACTAATATGAATATACTATAATTCATTTAACCTATTCCCACCTGGTAAACATTTAGGTCTTTGTTCCAACTCTTTTGCTATCAAAGATAATGCTGCAACCTTGTCTGCAATATATACATATATATACATACATATATAAGATTATACAATGAACATGATATATACACGATAAATTTCAAGAAGTGAAATTTCTCAAAGAATATACACATTTAAAAATTTTTTTAAAGATTATTTATTTGTCAGAGAGAGAGAGATAGCATACAAGCAGAGGGAGCGACAGGCAGAGGAAGAAGCAAACTCCCCGCTGAGCAAGGAGCTCAATGTGGGGCTCCATCCCAGGACCCTGGGATCATGACCTGAGCTGAAGGCAGACACTTAACTGACTGAGCCACCCAGGCACCTCTACACACATTTTAAAATTTGACAAACCATGCCAAAGTAATCTCTAAACAACATTTCAGCAATTTACACTTCTACCAAGAGCGCACGAATACACGTTTTTTTCCTTTATCTATATATCAACACTGGAAATGATCACACTTTTTAATCTTCAGCAAATTAATAGGTTAAAATAGTATATCACTGTCCTACTTTGTGCATCTTTTATGAATGAGGTTACTCGATTACATTTCTTTTCAACTTCACATACATCTTTCTAATGCCCTGCTAGCCTTTTCCTTAATGTTTTGTAAGTACTATTTTTAAGAAAATACTTTCCAAGTTTATATTTTGTTTTTATTGTTGTTTATGGCTTTTTTTGCTATATAAAATATGATATATCTGTGTTTTCAAATTCAATATTTTTATGATCCTGGGTTTTTGTTTCATAGTGTGATCTTCCTCAAAATTATTAAAAACAAATTCAGCCATTAGTCCTCTAGAACATTTACAGTGTGATTCTTATATTTAAGTTTTTAATCTTTTTTGTGTAGGGTGTGAAATAGAAATATGGTTTAAAAAATTTTTTTCGATGGTTATCCAGTGGTCTCCAAATAAATCTTTTGCTAAATATATTTTCAGGATTAATTTGAAATATCTCTTTTATCCATAATCAATTACCATATGGATTTAATTCTATTTCTTGAGTATCCATTTTGTTTTAAATGTCATAGATCTATAATATAGTTTATTATCTGGGCACCTGGTGGCTCAGTCATTAAGTGTCTGCCTTTGGCTCAGGTCATGATTCCGGAGTCCCAGGATTGAGCCCCGCCTCAGGCTCCCTTCTCAGCGGGAGGTCTGCTTCTTCCTCTCCCTCTGCTCCTCCCCTGCTCCTGTTCTTTCTCTTTCTTGCTCACTCTCTCTCAAATAATAAAATCTTTTATATATATAGTTTATTATCTGATAAGACTTGTCCTCTCTAATTCCTAGCATTTCTCCTTTTTTTCCCCAAATGAACTGTAGTATTTTGTTAAGATCACAAAAAAGTTTGTATTTTATTGGAATTACTTGAATATCTTGACTCACTTAGAATTGTCATGTTTACAATATTCAGTGTCCTTATAGGATAATAAAATTTCTTTTTCCATTTATTAGTGTTCTTTCGTATCCCTAGAAAGGTTCTGTTGAACTGTGATTTTGTACATCAGAGGCAGAAAGTTAAAAGATAATAATTATTCTCAATTATAGCAAACTATTATGTTCTCTCCCTGAGAAAACTTAAAGTTTTCTTCATGTATTCCCTGCACCTTCCTTGTTCAATTTATTTCTAAGTAGTTAAACACATTCATAGCTTTGGTAAATGAATTGTTTAATCCCATTTTATTTACAACCTTTTAATTGTTTCTGTGTTAGCTATTTATTTTTGTGCGTTAACTACATACACAGCTACCTACTGGATTCTCTTATTAAGCTTAAAGACTATCCACCCTCAGTTTATTATCTTAGGTTTCCAAGATATGTAATTATATCAACTATAAATAATGACTTTTGAAGTCTATTCTAATATTTACAAATTCTTTTTCTTGTCTAATTGCATTTGCTAGTACTTTTAAAATAATGTTAAGCAAGAATAATGATTATCAGCAATTTGTCTTGTTCCTGACTTTAATAAAAATGCTTCTAATATTTAAAGAGCCAAATTCCAATGAAATTAAATTTCTCAGGGGCGCCTGGGTGGCACAGCGGTTAAGCGTCTGCCTTCGGCTCAGGGCGTGATCCCGGCGTTCTGGGATCGAGCCCCACATCAGGCTCCTCTGCTGTGAGCCTGCTTCTTCCTCTCCCACTCCCCCTGCTTGTGTTCCCTCTCTCGCTGGCTGTCTCTATCTCTGTCAAATAAATAAATAAAATCTTAAAAAAAAAAAAAAAAAAGAATTAAATTTCTCAAATATACATTTGAGAAATTCATTACTAAGAATGATGCTATTTTAAACTAAAATATGTATCTGTATCACATTAAGGGAGAATCCATCTATTTCAATCACAAAAAGAGTTTAATTCAGGCAAAGATGTTTAATTTTTCAAATTTCTTCTTACTATTTTTTAAATGTCTTTTCTCTCTTGACCTACTTATGTGGTAAATTGTATTAATAGACTTCCTAATAATAAATTATCCTGGTATTTCCTGGATTGAATCAATTTAATCATAATCTTTTGCTGTTACTTGGATTCCACTTGCTGTATTTTATTTAGGAGAATGTTTTTAATTCACTAGTAAAGCTTATGGATTTTTTCCTTTTTTTGTGCTTTCCTTGAAAAATCTTAGGAGAGTGTTATTCTTTTTCTGAAAACTAGCAGAAGGGATAGTTCCCACTTTAAGACTTAATATTAGATCAGCAAAGGAGTCTCTGGAGGCCACATGATTCCTCCTGACATGACCTCAAGTATGAATATGGCCATAGTTCAATCATGTGAAACTATGTAAGTGAGAACTTGGCTCTTAAAACCAGTATCCAAAGGGGGGGAAAAAATCTCATATGCTACTATGCCAAAATGTTGAAAAGGATTTTCCAATTGTCTTGAAATTGAAGCTGAAGCCCAAAGCAGAAAATAACAAATATGCATATAGTAGCTACAAAAACAATACACATCATTGAAATACTTAGTACAAGATAGAAAAACTAGGGCTGTGACACAAATTCAGGCTTATAAGAGAACTCAAGACATCTGAAATGAATATTCAGCCATTGAAGTAAAAAGCTGTCAACTGAGTCAGCAGGTCTGTGGCATTCCCCCAGCTCTCCTCATAGGTGACCTCTCCTAAGCCAAGTGAGAAAGGAGCTTCAGGACAATCTTTTTGTAGAGAATGAGTATTGTTTTCCAGAGGAGACACAGACACATTAACCTTCAACAGAAATGCTGAGCTGCAGGGACTCTCCAGTGTCCCTGGTCAGAGCTGAGCCTGTGGCACTTCCTGGGAGATACTGACAGTGTCCCCAAGGTGAAGAAAAAAACTTGTGTAGACCATAGGGAAAGAAAAGACAATAGCATGGGTGGTTTATCCTTCCAGAATTTGGTGGAACAAGGATGCTGTTTTCCTCTGAACTAAGGGGTCATCTCATTAGCTACTATCTTGAAAGGTTTTTTTGTTTTGTTTTGTTTTTGTTTTTAAGATTTTATTTATTTACTTGACAGAGAGAGACTCAGCGAGACGGAAAACCAGCAGAGGGAGTGGGAGAAGCAGGCTTCCTGCTAAGCAAAGAGCCCGCTGCAGGGCTCCATCCCAAGACCCTGGGACCATGACCTGAGCTGAAGGCAGATGCTTAACGACAGAGCCACCCAGGAACCCCTATCTTGAAAGGTTTCTATTGAAGGAGGCTACCCGCCAGAGCAGAACAACACCAGCAGAATGAGGCTGGCAATCTACCATCCTAAGCAAGAGCTAAGATTTGTAAGAGCTCAGCTAGAGAATGGATTTCCAACACTGAGTATCAGCGGAGTGCCAGAGATGCCCACGGGGATCTCCAAAGAACCCGCAAAAACTTCCCAGAATGAGAGAGCCAACTTTCAGCTGTCACATGGAAGACACCATAGCCAGATTTCATCTCCACCCATCAAGTACCTCATTGCCCTTTTCATTCTCATCTGATCCTTGACCTCACACAGGAAGAGCCAGGAACATAAAGAAGAGTAGATGAGTAAGGCAGAGTAACAGTGAAAGAACAAAACACCACACATCTTTCCCTGCTGGTCTACAGATTTTTGAATGGGGCTGAGGCGTGGTGGGAAGTGGAAGAACCGGAGGAAAGAATAAAGCTGTGGTTTGAAATGGACTGGCCATTTTAATGCCTTAACAGGAAACAACTCTAAAGCTAAAGGTGACTGGAAAAGCTATGTGGTATGTTCAAATTATTGCCACGTTGTGAAGGAAACCCAACAGTTCATATCTGAAGGCAAATGTGAGGCACGTGGCATAGTCGAAATTACCCTTGAACATCTCTCAGGAGGGCTTACGTCAGAGACGGTCACCCTCATCTTTCACGAATTCCAATAGAACAAGTACTTGTTCAAGCACTGGAACAGACTGCAGCTATTTCCCTGAGCACAGATGAAGTAACTGGCGAAGCTGAGCAACCATGTTGTAGGAAAAAATAGGTACCTTTACACACAAGAATCATACCCAGCACAGCAAGATGCTCACACTAGTAGAGGCACAGAGATGCCAGGTCTGTGTGAGAGAACGAAAGATAAAAGATGATGGTCTCACAAATACTGTGTATTCGGGACCACGGACTAATTAAATGCAATGGTGAGTGATACCATTTACTTGCCCTAGTTAAATCAATCTCCCCTACCCCAGCCCCACCCCTGCATCTAGATAGGTAAGATTCACATGAAATACAATTCCACTTACCTCACTTTGAAAAGACCTGAAGGTCAGCACACCCTTCTCAATGAGTTCCCAGATAAGCAAGAAGAAAACTATGTAAACAAATGTGTAACAGGTCCTCTGGCAAAAATAAGCTTAAGATCCATGGAGATACAAAGGATACATTCTGGTCTTCCCCTTGAGGAAAACAGACTTCCCGAGAGAGGAAAAGCGGTCTAGCCCAGCCCCACCACACTGAATAGCCAGCGCCTACGGCCCACAGCAACAGCTCTTCCTTCTCCATTTACTTGGCAAACTACCACTTAAAATTCATGGTAGCAAAAATAATACCTTTTACTTACAAAAATTTCTATGGCCCTTTCAACGGGTTGGATGAGAAAATCCTCAAAGAGGTTGAGTCTTGCACAAAGGCATTAAAGTTGGCAGGTTTGGGAATCCAGACTAGACCCAAGTATGCTGACTGATTCCATGCTCCATACCCCACTGACTCTGAAGTAGAGAGCCATTAATAAAAATTTTTAAACCTTATTTCTCCTGGAATAATATTGTATTGACAGTAACTATCATCAGGTACTGACATAACTATAGATAGCTTTTCGAAAGGAATTTGCAAAGGTTCAAGGATTAGAAGTCCATAAATAGATACTAATAGAAGCATAAGCCTGATGTCAAAGACAACCATATCTATGGGAATTTCAGGTCTTTTTTTCTCCAGCTTTACTGAGGTATAATTGACAAATAAAATTGTAAGATATTTAAAGTATACATCACGATGATTTGACATATACGAGCATTGTGAATGGATTCCTCTCATGTAGTTAATTAACATTCATCACGTCACATACTTATCTTTGTGTGTGTGAGAACATTTAAGTTCTACCCTCTTAGCAAATTTCAATCATACAATACAGTGTTTTCAACTATAGCCACCATGTTATACATTAGATCCTCAGACCTTATTCATCTTATGGATAAAAATCTGTGCCCTTTTACCAATCTCACCTTATTTCCATCACTCCCCAGCCTTTGGCAACCATTTCAGGTCTTTATGTATGACTTGATTCTCAGCCCCAGAAACCAAGTTCAGAAGCACTCTGGCAATTCCTTTGCTCTCTTGGAGTTGTTCCTCCTACCACCCCAGATACCACTTCAGCCCACTGACTTCCTGTATGCTTTACAGTACACTTGAATAACAAGATCCTGGGTTAGGATTCTTTGGTTAGTACAGAAGTAGTATAGTGTGACAAGGCTCTCACCTGGAAGTTAGGAAGCTTGGATTCTAGCACAGGCTCAGCCTTAGACTAATCAAGTGATCCATGCAACTCCTTGGGGCCTTGGTTTCACTGTCTTTGAAACTGAATTAATAAGCCCCAACTAATGGGGCCTGGGTGGCTCAGTTGGTTAAGCATCTGACACTTGGTTTCAGATCGGGTCCTGATCTCATGGGTCCTGATCTCATGGGTCATGGGATTGAGCCTGGCATAGAGAACCACATCAGGCTCCATGCTCAGCAGGGAGTCTGCTTGAGATTCTCTCCCACTGCCCCGTCCCCCCACCCCAGTTGCACATACACATTCTCTCTCTCTCTCTCAAATAAATCAATCTTTTTAAAAAATTGGATTGTTTAAAAATAAATAAGCCCCAACTAAGATTATAAGGGTCTCTGAAATCCAAATATCCCACTGCTATCTTCAAGGACTTGACCCACTGATATCTTCAAGGTCTCTATCTGCTGTCTTCAGGGATACAATTAGGAATCTGACCAGGACTGTATCAGCCTGAGAGCAACATTTCATTACAGGCCCAGTCAGCAGTGCCATAGAAAGACACCCTTTTTCTCCTCAGCTGATAATTGGTAGAAAGAGCACTAGAAACCAGATTTTCTGAACCTACATCAATTCCTCTGCCCACTCTCCTCCAAACCCCTTAGCATGGCATATAAGGGCCCCACTGATTGACCTTGATGGTCGTGTCTTGTTTTCCCAATCTGCATAATTTCAAGTTATACTTTTTGGCCTCCATACCTTGTCTCATTCTCTTCTTACCACTCATGCCTTTTCTAGCTCATTGCTTATGAATGTCTAATGAAACCCTGTTTGTTCTTTATAGCTCAACTCAAATGACAGTTCTTTCATGAAATCTTTCCTGATAGTCTCGAGGATGGGCTCTCTCTCTTCATTTTTTACTTCTTACCACATGTTGCTTTGTGCCACAATTGAGCGCCAATAGACTGCAAACTCCTTGAAGTCCTTGGGTCCACCCCAGTACCCAAAAGAAAGCCTTCCACAAATAGTTTCAGTTCCAAGAACACACGGCAACAATCAAGACAGACTAGGCTATGCCAGAATAAAAAACACAAACCCCAACATATCACTGGTTTTATCTAACACAGAGTTATCAGAATCTCACACTAACTCTCAAATGTAAGTTATTAAGGGAGCTCTGTCAGGAACCAAGGCAGATGGAGGGTCTATCTCAACAAGAGCTTCTATGATCCGTAAGGCAAGGGGCATGAACGTAGAGAATCAATTAAGTGCTGGCTCTTAAATCTCCCACCCAGAGGTAACCCATGCCATTTCTTCTGACATTTCATACATTAAACCAAGTCATATGGCCATGCTTACCTTTAGGGGAGGGTAGAGAAGTCTGACCCTTCATTGTGTTTGCAAGAAAGAAGAAAATCAGAATATGGATGAACATCTTAATGACACCACCACACATACCATGCTCTATCTGACCCTTGACTTCGACCCACCTTGTGGTCTGTGCCTGGGACATTCTGCCCACCCTGTTTGTCCCTTTATCTGAATAATTTCTTCTCATCCAGATATTTCCACTTAGAGTTCCTCTAAAGACTTTGTTGACCATAACTTCAACTTAAAACCACCACACCACCAAACCTGGATAGAGTGTCCTTCTAATGTGCCCCAATAGCACCTATAATTTTAAGAGATCATGATCAGACCATATTGTAGTTTGGCTTTTTACTTGCCTCTTTCCCACTAGACCAGGGATTGGCAAACTACAGTCCAAGAGTAAATCCAGTCTGCCACTGTTTGTTTTGTTTTGTTTTTTTAAAAATAAAGTTTTATTGGAATACCATCATGCCCAATCACCTACACATTGGCCATGGCTGCTTTTACCCTACAGCAGAGGCATTGTAACAGAGATGACCAGGCCCCCAAACCTAAGATATTTACTATCTGGCCCTTTAAGAAAAGAACTGTCAACCCCTGTAATGGACTGTAAGCCCCTTGAGAACAGGGTTATATTCTCAGCACCTTCTGTATCCCAGCCCCTAGCAGAAAAATTGGTTCATACTAGACATCCAATAAATGTTGTTTAAATAAAGAGTAGGCTCATGAGTGTTCACTGATAATCAAGAACAAAGGACAAAGAAACAGGGAACAGAGAGCATCAGAACTTTAAATTTAGCAAAATAAACCCTCTAGATTCTCTGTTCCAGCTACACATCCTAACACTTTTTAGAAAATGAGTAAACACTAGGAACCAACATTAATCTTCTAAGTGTCAAGGCAACTAGAATCTGCCACAGCCCAGTTAGAACAAATTAAGCAACTGTGACACTTACGAAATGCTTTAAAATTACAAAATTACTAAATCCACATCCATTTGCTCTGCAGAATATTTCATTCTCTTTGATTAACAAATCCGACTTAAATGAGGTGCAGACCTTTTCACACAGTATTGTACAGCCTTCAAAAGTACCACAACTGGTACGAATTGCCTCCAAGCTGAGTGTCTATGAGGTAATGTCGGGACACTGGCTCAGAGCTTCCAGAAGTAAACACACGGTATCTGGGCCGTGGTGATTTTACAGTGCATGAAAAAAAGAATTCTTAAAATGCAAGCAAATCTGGAAAGGACAACATCCCAGCTTGTTTATAACAGCAATTTCAGCTAGTACAGATCCACAATTTATTTGCAAACAGATTAATTAATGTTTCAGCAGCTGTTTGCAGCCAGTCTGTGATCTCGCTGAGCACAGATGACACTTCTTTCCTCTCCTATTCCGTAGGGGCGATTTTAGCAATGCTTAGATTAGGTTTCTACGGTATCAGCCCACATGATAAAATCAGTTGAGTCCCGAAGCAGGCCGACTGGCTTTACAAGATCCCCAGGCCGCCTCGTCTCCGGTGGGTCCCCCATGCCACCTTCCCTGGGCTTCCTTTTAATTATGGCCCCAAAATGCCAGTTTGCAAACAGATCTGAAAGATCAAAACCTGACATTTTTTAAAATTGTTTTCTCCTTCCGCTCTTCGGTCCCTCAGGGTTGGTATTCAGCAATGTGTACCACCGGGTGTAATAAAAGCAAAAGCTTGAATATTTTTCCGTAACCTGACAGAGAATAAACAAATGGGAGAACAAATGTTGAAGAGCCCCCGAGTGCGGCACTGCAGAAGCTAGGTGGCTCGCTTCTGACGGAGCGGGGCAGCGCCTCTGAGTCTGTTTCTCTTCTTGAAGGAAAAAGAAACAGAGAACACAAGACAAAATCCCCAAAGCCTCACTAGGCTAAATTTCCTTATTCTCCTTTGAACAGACTACACAGCTTTTGTTGACTAATTGAGATCAATCCCAGTTGTAAATCGCCTAGCTATCCTACAGCTTTAATTAAGCTACCAGAGGGAGCTGTTTATCAATTAACACTTGTTACAAATTATTAGTAATTATATGGACTTTGTGTATATACCATAGCCTGCAAGACCAAAACTGCTTCCCAGTTGTTCGGGAAGCAAATTGAATAGCTAATGGGCTATTTGGGTGAAGGCACCAGTCATCACGATAATTACAGACCTTTTTTGGCAGAAAGATTTAAGGTAAGTTCCAGCACCACCGGCAGCGCTTGAATACACACCGTAAACACGTCTTTCACCAAGGCTTTGCCAGGTCGCACTCGCTAGTGGACTTTCTGAGATGGACTTCAGGTCTGTATTTACTTTGTGAGTAACAAACATAATGAAGATGGGAGCGTAAGGTAAAAGTTGATAATGTATTCAAGCATTAAAGCTACCTTTGCAGTATGCACTGCATTCTGTGATAATTTTAATTGGCTTAATTGAGATGCGCAAGCCTGATTAATGTTTAATTCCTTTATATTAAAAAAAAAAGAGTCAAGTAGTTCGACATTTCTTCAATTATGTTAGATCTTTCTAGACTTCAAAGGAATGTTACATTAGACAGCCAGATACAGGGCGAACTGATTAAAGAATAAAGACTGCTCATTATAATCTAAGAGTACAAAATTGGTTTGTGTAGCCTTTGAAAGTCAAAATTATGAGCTAAAACTTGAGCTACAGTAATTAACCCAATTTATAGTCATTCTTGCTTATCTATTTGCTTATGATTAGTAATTTAAAATGATCCATGGGATTGATTTACAGATCTAAAACCCATTCAGGGACCCAAAACGTGTTGTTCGTGATTCTTAAAAATGTTGGAGGAATAGATTTAGTAGCATTAGTAAACATCTATCAGTCAGGAAAAAGCACCAGCATGAAAAGACTTGATGGTCAACTTCATTATTCCAAATGCAAAAAATACTAAAATATTTGTATAATGTAATCTACTTGCAAAAATACTAAAATATTTGTATAATGTAATCTACTATACATTTGTATAATGTAATAACTTGCACTTTCTGTGGCTCTCTTGAAAAACAAAGACAATGTAAAAATTGTGGATTTCTTAAGGTGATCAACTCTTAATTTCTCTGATAAGTGTGTTTTTTTAAAAAGGAATACAGATGAAATTTGAATATACAGTGGCATTCGTTTAATGATGTGCACCAAGACTACTTCTATGGGAGTCACTCCTCTCTCATGTGCATTTTTCAAAATGTTCTAAATTCACCTCAGGGCATGGGATCACAGCAGGCTTCGGGAAAAGTTGGGGCAGGAACCCTTAGGGAATCAGGAGATAACAGGTACGTATAGCTATCAGAAAAAAACATTGAGAGTGATTAGCACATTTGTTGAATTTTAACCATCTCCACCACCTCACTGATAGAGGGATATGAAAACCCAAAGTCTTCCATTTGAGCAGGGACACATAGCAATTTGGGGCAGAGGAAATGGAACTCACACTTCTTTTATCTACAGAAAATACAAACCACTTCATTACAACTGAGTCCAGGGACTCCGAGCAGATCACAATTCCTTGGACTTTTATGATATTATGGCTCTATGTATGAGTGAATGAGTGTGTAACGGCATTTCCTAAAGTAGATTTCATGGGCTACAAATTTACCTAGATGCTCCAAGAAAAGGAGATTCTGCAGACAAATAAGTTGGGAAATCTTGCACTAGATCCTTCTCTTGTAATCGCAGTGCCTGTTAGTATATTAAATGCTCTACATATTTCACTAAAGAACATTTTTAATTGAATTTCAATTAATATTAGCCAACATTCTCAGCCCACAGTGGTGTAATGATATGTATTTAAACAGAATAGTGATGCTTGCTTTTCCCAAAGTAGTTTTGATCACATATGTCCCAATAAATAAACTTTTCCCATCCCACCTGACTCCCTGACGGCACAAGACCACATGCCACATTAGAAAGCAGGAAGGCTTTATTCTCCCGTTTTTTCTGTCCACTTACATTGACCTATACTTGGTATTCTATGTAGCACTTGTGCTAGACTTCACAAATTTAACATAGATGTGTGAAATGTGTCCAGGAATTGGGGAGGAAAGGGTGACTCATTTTTAAAGTTGGTGAAAATATGAGTCCTAGACATTTTTTAAGGGCTAACCACACACAAAATAGTAATTCCTTTCCTGTTGCCCTGTGAACTGAATAAGCAAAAGCTAAGGCCCTACAAAGAGAAATGATATAGGTGTGTGTGTGTGCGTGTGTGTGTGTGTGTGTGTGTATACACATATGCCCTAGTCATATCTGCTGACAGAGACTAGAAGAAATGGCATCTCAATGTTGATGAACATCCCTAGCACCCAGATCTTGGTCTCTAAGTGCCATTCTTCACCAAAGGGAATTAGGGCTCCATGAAGAAACACTTAGTTCCAGGCCTGGGGTAGGATACGTACAAGGCAAGTCTAGAACATCTTGCTATACCAGGGAGTGAGGAGCATTCCAAGACTAGTAAGGACATGTTCGAAGGACACAGAAGTCAGCTTCAAAGGGCTCCCTGCTAGCTAAATCTGGGTCGATTTGAACATCAAAATAGAGTAACAAATTATAAACCATAGAATACAAGAGTATGTGAAACCATACAAATATCAAACAGAAGGGAAAGCTTTTCTTTCTTTTCTGGGGGGAGGGGTGGGGGAAGGGGGAAAGCTTTTCTTTAAAGTAAAATGCCAACTAATAAACATAGAAGGAATAATGAAATCAAAGTCCCCATTTGACAACTACCATGGTAATACTTGTTTCAGGAAAGAATCATTAATGATACTAAAATTAGTGGGCTCTACTTTGATGAGAAAAAAAGATATCTGCATAGTCTCAAAGTATTTCCCCATAAGATACTTATTAACAAAGGAGAAATAGTAACTTTATGGTGGAGAAATCTGACCAACTAATCAAAATGGACATTACCATTCATGAGATGTTACCATTAATGTATCTGACATCAAGTGCCTCCCAATATGATGTACTGAGAGGGGGACAACATTATTTCGGTCATTTTCCTGTCTAAAATGTATAATTGGAATCTAATTATGAGGAAATTCCAAACTCAAAATGAGGGACTTTCAAAAAAAAAAAAAGACTAGCTTGTACTCTCAAAAATATAAAAGTCATAACAAAGAAAAACTATTCCAGATTGAAGAAAACTAAAAAGTCATGACAACTAAATGCAACTAGTAATCTTGGATTGGATCTTGAACCAGATTTTTCTTCTTTTTGCCATAAAGGACGTTAATAGGATAACTGACAAAATTTGAATAGGGTTTCTTGATTACATAATAATACTGTATCCATGTTAATTTCCTGATTTTGAATTATAGGATAGTTAAGTAAGATAGTAGCATTGTTTTTAGGAAATACACACTGAAATACGTAAGTGTGAAGTTGCATGTCTGTGACTTACTACGATTCAGTGAAAACGTAGGGGGTGCATGCCCACATGCACCTGGAAAGACAATGAAGAAACATATGGTAAAAATGTTAACATTTGAAGAATCTAGATGAAGGATATGTAAAAATGTACTGTTTTTACAATTTTTCTATAAATCTGAAATTATTTCAAAATTCCAAATGAAATAAAGGCGGAAAAATTTACAGTCTTGACAAGGGAATGCTGGGAAAGAAGCCCTGAGATTTGTGTGCTCAGCCAGCTACATGCAAGGCTGTTCATTTGGATTCTGCGGGGATGTGTCCCCTGCTATTTGAAGGTTGTCCTAGCTGCTGGCCTCTAAAGCCATCTTCTCCTCTGCTCTCCCAATCTCGCCCGCCCCCCAAGCCCAGGTCCAAGTGACTGTGACAGCACCTCAACCCTAAAAATAACGCTGCGCTTTCTTCAAAAAATACTTATTTATAGGTATGTGCACCCAGGGCCACATGGCAATCCCAACTGCTACTTGTGAGGCAAGGAAAATGAAGGCAGTATAAAACTGCGGGTGAGCATAGAGCAAAGGTCTTAGACTAATGGCTAGAAAGAAGAAAAAGGAAAGTCTTTGAGACTACCCTAAAGCCAAAAAATTACTCTCTCCCTTTCAAAAGGCCACTGTATTCTATAATGTGTCTTATCACAGCAACAGCAGGCTAGGAAAACAGGCGAACAAAAGGAAACTGCAGGAAGGATAAAAGATGGCAGTTGCACGGAGTAGCTAAGAACACGGGCACAGAAAAAAAGGGGGGGCACCAAAAAAATTAGAAATGGCAAAGTTTTGCCATTGGGATCCTTGAGTGTTCGGCGAAATAAGCTAACAATATCAGGGAATTAATTATGGAGACATCTGCTAAAAGCAAATTGCGGTGATAGCACAGACTTCTGGGATTGAAGAGTCTCCAGCTCCCTCCCCTTCCCACTTGTGTCCTCATAGACTGAGTTACACACACTTACTTACACACACACACACACACACACACACACCACTGACTGAGAATACAGATTTTGTGAGGTATTAAGCCTTTGTAAGTACTCTGCATATTTACGGTTTATTATATATTTTCCTGTCGGTGAATCTCTTTCTCCAACTGGGTAAGGGCAGAACATTGCGTATTAAGCAGAGATCCCCAGAATCATAAGGAAGGAATAACAATATGATCCCTAAGACTTGTGCCAAGACCTCAAGGAAAGGTGCAGCTGGAATGAGAGTAACATCGGTGTGTTAAAAACACGTATGAATCAGAATCAAATTGCATTTAACCAGGGGAAATTTAGGGCTACAGAGCAGCTAGAAGAAGAAAATTTCTCCTTAAAAGTGGTTTCTTGTTCTGGTTTTGCTCCTAGACCTTTGTAAGGCCTTGAATGAGTCATCAAAGCACTCTAGGCTTCAACTCCTCTGGCCACTGCATGGAGAACTGTATACAGAAGGACAAGAGAAGGGGCAGGCCAGTTGGGAGTCTGTTGCTCCCATGCAGGTGAGGACTAACAGCAGCGTGGGCCAGAGTGGTGACGGTGCAGGTGTAAGTGCGGGAGCTGAACCGGAGTCTGCTCGCTCCGGGGAGCCTATGCATGTATCTGTAGCACCTTCTTCAACTAAAGGCAAGAGGAAAATCAAGCCTATCTTAGGCTCTCTAAGCTGTTAATATCATCTGATTCATTCACTCAGCATCTGGTAGTAGGACTTACTGTACCAGGGGCCAAGACCTGTGGTAGCTGATAGGACCCGTACTGTGGTGAACAAGAGAGAGGTCATCTCTGCACCCAAGGAGCTCACAGCCCAGCTGCGCACAGAGACAAGCAAATCAGCAACTACAGCACAGCAGGAGAAAGCTGTGGCGGGGGAGTTCAGCACTTGGGATCACAAATGAGGTCCAAGCAACTTGATCCTGGGAGAATCAGAGAAGACGTGCTGGAAGAGGTGGCATGTAGGCAGAGATCTAAAGAATGGAAATGAATTACCCGGTAAAGAGAAGTGGGCAGGAGACGGGAAGGGAAGATTCATGGACGGACAGAAGAGCAGGTATAAAGTTTCCGAGAAGAGACAGATGGCAAAGTGCAGGAGCCAAAGGTAGTCTGGGGTGGAGAGAAGGGGTGAGGAGGCAGCGGCCTTATAACTCAAATTCAGGAGTTGGGTCTGTATCCCGAAGGCAAGAAGTAGGGCCTGAAAAGTCTCAGCAAGAAAGTAACAATGACTTGTTCATTTAACAAATACTGACTGGGCATCTCCCATGTGGCAAAGAGAGTTCTAAATGCTGGGGAATTTGCAGCTACAAATGATCAGATTTCCGCACAGAACAATTATTTTGACTACCAAAGAGAGAACTGGGTATAGAAGAGCAGGGAGAGAGAAAGCGGCAGCATTTAAGAATTATTTCTGTTCGTCAGACAAGGACCAACACAGCCACCCCTCGTTTCATCGTGCTTCGCTTTATTGCGCTGAGCAGATCCTTTTCAACAAATTGAAGGTTTGTGGCAATTCTGTGTCAAGGAAGTCTGTCCTCTCCATTTTCCCAAAAGCATTTGCTCATTTCATGTCTCTGTGTCACATTTTAGTAATTCCTGCAAGATTTCAAACTTTTCATCATTATCGTATTTGCTCTGGTCATCTGTGATCAGTGATCAGAACTTGCTCAAGCTCAGATGATGGTGAGCATTTTCTAAGCAAGAGAGGATGCTTTAAGGTATGTACTTTTTTAGACATAATGCTACTGCACACTTAACAGACTGTAATGTAGTGTAAACATAACTTATATGCACTGGGAAACCAAAAAAAATGCATTTGACTCGCTTTATTACGATATTGGCGTTATTAAAGTGGTCTGGGCCGGAACCGGCAAGACCTCCGAGGTATGCCTGTAGTAACTTGGGCCAGGGTGGCGACAGTGTAAGTGACCACGTGGAAAGCTTGGATTGCCCTAGCCAGGAGTTTTTACCGCTGTGCCTAGCCACGGGATAAGGGAGTTTGGTGATAAATAGCATTTAGCGTGCTACACACTTCATCCTGGAGGAGGGCAGACCCTTCAAGCCTCCTTGGGAAGCATTAAATGATTGCTTTGTCATCGAGCACTTTGTCGGGTATTTTACTAGATTTGTCCGTCCTTACCCAGACAAACCATTGTGAAAAGTACATGAAATCAGAAAGAAAATCAGTCAGCCAGCATCACCAGCCTCCCTTCCCCATGTACAAAAGTAAATACAACTCAGAAAAATGTCTGCTACACATAACCTTTTTCTAAGTCACTGGAAATATTGTTGGCGGCTGCTGGTGACAACTTATTTCATTACATTCTAATGATGTAAGCTGCTCCCTCAGGATGATTTAGCTTGCTGCAGACAAAATGCTTATTGCTTCTTTCCTCGTGTAGAACACAGATGATTGCTGAGCCCAACAGTCAGGATTTCAAGCTAACCTCACAGACCAGCGGCGTTCTAGGGAGAACAGAGGAGGTTTAACAGGAATGCCTTTCAAAGTCCAAATACCGCCACGTCGCATTCTACACGTGCAGGCTGTTAATCCGGGTGTCGTTCTCAAGCCTGGGATTTGGGAAGCGCAGGGACTTTCCTGGCATGGTTCCAACTCTTCTCCAGCCAGAACTGGGTAATCAATACGTTCATTAGCTTGGGATGCCGTGGGTGACAGGTGGGAGTACACACCCGCACAGAGCCCGCACGCTGCCCCCGGCCGGTGGGAAGCCTCAAGGTGGTGATTTCTAAAGATCTGCCAGGGACCCAGTGCTTCAGAATTTTCTGAGGTGACTGTTAAAAACATGGATTTGTTGGACCTACTGGAGACCAACGGAGTCAGAACCTCTGGGAGTATGACCCGGGCATCTGGACATTTAACAAGATCCCGGAGGGTGTGCGACACGCAGACGGGTTTGTCGGCATCTTTAAGGGACCACCTGAGTGAGCCCAGGTATGTTGAGCTAGTCCGTGTAGCCCACAGAAACAAAAGCACCCTGCTCGGGGGTGTTCGCCAGACACCGTGTTTAAGCACCTCTCAGGACTCTGGTTCCAGCTTGGGCCTTGCACTCCAGAACTGCTCTCCTGTTGCTTCCATCTGTGGGAACCCAGGCAACTCAGCCTTTTTCGGCCTCCGTTTTCTCAATACAAAAGAGGGATAATATCACAACTGACTGGATTGTTACAGGAATTTGAAGAGTTAATAGACAAGTACCTGACACATACCAAGCAACTGGTATCTATTAGCTATTTTTTAATTTTTTCTGGCTTTCTTCAGGTCTCACCTCTCCTTTCTTACTGGACAACCCTATCTTTGGTTTCTCCTCTATGCCCCATTCATCCTCCTCCACCCCACCCTCAAATTTGCAAACCTCCAGATTCTGAATGGGAGCTTGCCCACAGGCTCCAATCCTACCCTGACTGGCCTCCATAGAGCCACAAAACACGATCTGATGCCTGTGGGGCAGGGATCTTCCCGAGTGTCACCCTGACCCAGGGAGCCTGAATGGTCTGGCACTCAAGACAAGAGGAAATGCAAGGTGACACTCTTTACCTGCCCTGGTACACAGGAACCTCAGAATCTGTCCTGTGGCCAGCCCAGCACTGAGCTAACTGCTAACACAAGGGGGGACAGCCATGGGATTAATAAGTACCACTGATTAATAACCACATCTGGGCCAGGCTCTATGTTACAGGCTTCATACAAAAGCACCGAGATAGGGGCGCCTGGGTGGCGCAGCGGTTAAGCGTCTGCCTTCGGCTCAGGGCGTGATCCCGGCGTTCTGGGATCGAGCCCCACATCAGGCTCCTCTGCTATGCGCCTGCTTCTTCCTCTCCCACTCCCCCTGCTTGTGTTCCCTCTCTCGCTGGCTGTCTCTATCTCTGTCGAATGAATAAATAAAATCTTTAAAAAAAAAAAAAAGCACCGAGATATATACTGCTCTTCCCAATTTATATTTGAAAAAACTGAGGCTTGGAGAGTTTATGAAATTTGTCCAAATTCACAGAGGTCGCAGCCAGGATGCTAAAATATGTAGCCAGATTCCAGCATTTTTTTTTTTTTTAACTATTATACTAGGAATCTCCCAAAGAGTTTAGAATACACACACACACACTTTTTTTTTTAAAGAGCTTGGAATATATATATATGTGTGTATATATATGTGTGTGTATAATATATATATGTGTGTGTATATATATTTTTTAAATCGGAAATTACTTGGCATTCCACATGGAAACGTTGCTGCCTCAGACCAATATTAGCCCAAGTCACATCTGCTTACCTGTGAGAGATAATGTGCTGTGAGATTAATACCAGAAAAGTGAGATATAGGTGGATGATTTGGGGTGAAGGTACTTAAACTCTCTGAACCCCATTTTTCTTCATCAGTAAAACAGGGAAAATAATACCTACCTCTCATGGTTGTATATGAAGATTAAGTTAGGTAATAAATGTAGAAATGCCTTAATGTTGTATATTACAACTGTTAGCAGCTACAATGATTCACTCCACTAATATTTATTCACCACTATGTTCTAACCGATGGAGATGTAATTGTGAAGTAGACACAGCTGTGCCTGTCAATGTGGTGTTTAGTCTTGTAAAAAGACAATCAGAAAATAAAGTAGTGGGGTGCCTGGGTGGCTCGGTCAGTTAAGCATCCGACTCTTGATTTTGGCTCAGGTCATGATCTCAGGGTCATGAGATTGAGTCCTATGACAGGCTCTGCGCTGGTTATGGAGCCTGCTTGAGATTCTCTCTCACTCTCCCCCTCTCTCTGCCCCTCCCCTCACCCTACAAAGACAAGGACAAGGAAAAGGAGGAAGTGCTGAAACAGAGAATGTACTTGACACAATGAGGACACGTAGGTAGAGTGCCAACTTCTGACCTCTAGCGGTGAGGAGGGCTTCTTGGAAAAGGGGAAACCTACATCAGGACCTGGAATGCACTAGGGAAAGAAAGTGGGAAGAGATGATGGGAAGGTAAAGGATAGACAGAGATGTCTACTAGCATTTTGGTTGGATGTTGGTGCCTTTTCCTCGTGTAAGAAACATTGAAAGAAATCATATTTGGAAGAAATGATAATAAGTTGTTTTAGATATGATGAGCCTGTGGCTAGAGAGAGCTGTCCACTAGGCAGCTGGATAAGAGGATCTGGAGCTCAAGAGGTTGATTTTGCACGAAGCTATAGATTTGGAAGTCATTAGCATGTCCATAATACTTGAGAGCATAAAAGTGATGCAGAGTAAGAAGAAACGAGATGGTCTAGTGCAGGTAGAAAAAGAAGCTTTAGGCTTTGGATTCTCCTCTTTCCTGCTTTCACATGGACCTTATTCCATCAACTGTCCTACCCTCTTTTACTTGTTTTGTTAACCTCTCCTTTGCTACTTATTCTTCCCACGGGCAATTAAATGTGCTAAGTCTCTATTATCAAAAAAACAAATAGCTTTTTTCTCCCCCTAACTCTCTCTAGTTTTGGTCCCATTTACCCCCTCTCCTTCAGAGCTGAACTTCTCTAAAGTGAAATCTACAGTGGGAATCTCCAGGTCCCCCCTTGCCATTCACTTCTCAACCCACTCCAGTCCGGCTGCTGCCCTGTCTCTCTAGCGAAGTGCTCCTACCAAGGCCCCTAAGAGCCTCTTCGTGGCTAAATCCCAAAGATACATCTTCGCCTTTATCTTACTCGACATTTCCATGGTTTTAGAGATTGGAAATTCTCCCTCTTGTTTGGAAGGCACTCATGCCCTGGCTCCCTTAACATAACACTTCCCTGCCTGTCCTCTCCCCTCTGCTCTCCCGTTCTGTCCCTGCAGTGGCCTCTTCCTCCTCCATGCCTCTCAGATCATGCTATTCCTCAGGATGCTTTCTGGGGCCCTTTTCTTATTGCACAAACACATTCCCTCACTTTCCCACAACCTGGTATTTGAATCCATGCCCATGTTACTAGCTAGGATAGACAGAACCCCAACTTTTTAACAGATGATAAGGGAAAAAGGATGGCAGAAGCCATGGGTAATTTTCTACATGCGGTTGCAAAAAATTACACCTATGTGATGTTTTTTATTTTCTCTGATAGGCAGAGGCATCTGTTGAACATGTGGGAGAAGGTGGTAGGTCCGAGAACATTCAGAAAGAAGTCTCGAAATAGTTGCTTGGAGGATTGGAAAGAAGGTTAAGTAGGGAAACAAATGGATAATGGAGAGATGTTGAGTTTCTAGTTACAGCTGGGAAGGGTGGTTTTTAAAGGTCTCTGATCTGCCTGTGACTTTCTCTAGCAATCTAACTACAAGCATGAAGAAGGCCACAAGTGGTTTGATCCAAGGTGGAATTTTCCACATGGGCTCTACAGAGCCTACAAAAGGATAATAAAGGAGTTAAAGATAACTGCAAGAGAGTGGCAAAGTGTTGATCTGTGGAGGTCTACTCTGAGAAAAGAGAAAAGTTTAAATAGGAGGGGTCAGAGAATGAAATTCTTGGTAAGTCTGGGGATGCCTGCCTGGCTTAGTAAGAAGAGCATGCAACTCTTGATCTCAGGGTCATGAGTTTGAGCCCCATGTTGGGTATAGAGATTACTTAAATAGGGGCATCTGGGTGGCTCAGTCAGTTAAGCATCTGCCTTCAGCTTGGGTTTGATCCTGGGGTCCTGGGATCGAGTCCCGCATCAGGCTCCTTGCTCAGTGGGGAGCCTGCTTCTCCCTCTGCCCCTCCTCCACTTGTGTGTGCTCTCTCTGACAAATAAAACATTTAAATAAATAAAACTTAAAAAAAAGAAAATCTTGATAAGTTCGAAGGAATAGCTGTGACTGACCATAACTGAACAAGCAAACTGGGAAGACTGGTGGGTCTGGTCAGAGAGCAGGATCATGAATTTTATTGTATCAGAGTTGGTACAGCTGAGATGATGACAAAGCCCAGAATATAGCCACAGTAGTGGTTGAAGATGAACACAGAGGATGGTCATTGGAGATGAAAGTTAAGTTTATACCTGTGTAGGGGCCCAATTAAAATGATGGTTCTGCAAACTCATCATTGCCCAACTCAGAAGTATTGTAGGCTCCTTCTGTGCTCTTTCCTGAAGCATTTCTATTATTGCCCTTATTCCACTCTGTTCTACTTAGCATGGTCTCTGTTTATCCTCTGCTTGTCTGTGAGCTCTTCAAGGAAAGGTGTCAGATTGTCTTCTTCCCACCCACCACAGTACACAAGGTCAATTAGCAAACAATGTTAAATGAATGAATAATTAGTAAAAAATTATTTCAATGCGACTTCATAGCATGTGCCCCTTTCTCTAATTCCTGGCATATTTCACTGTTTTTATCCATAAATAAAGATAACTATGCATTTCTTGTGTATTCATTGCTCCTTTTCACTGACATTTTTTTTCTAAATAACTTATTTTCTAAAGCTTTAGAGATGGAACCATGATCTTTATTTTTCCCTCAAATAATATTCCTTTATCACTTTTCCTCACATCAAAGCCATGCCAAGTGTTTGGATACTGTGGAAATGCAATCTTCAGATCAATCCTTCCTTGATATAGAATCATTATTTCATTTCATGAATGATTTACTAGTTGCCTACCATATGTCAGGCAGGTCTGTAACAAGGCTCTGGGGATGGAATAGTGAACAAGACGATTATTTCCCTCAGTAGGATGTAGAGACAGGTGAGGAACCGGAAGATGGCCCAGCAATGGCCGTATCAGTCAAGATATGTTGCAGTAACCAACAGTCCCCAAAATCTCCATGGCTGAAAGGCTACAAAGGTATCTCTCTCCATCATGTGTCTCCATGGCAGATGTCGTCCACATCGAGCTTCACCATTGTACCTCTGTTATCAACACACCTTTCAGAATTGCTACAGCAGAGGAAAAGAGAAGGATGTGAGCACAGGATAACTGTCAATCCGCTCACAAATCAACCAAATCAAACCATGTGGCCACACCTAACTTCAAGAAGGTGAGAAGGTGTAATTCTCTCAGCTGCTCAGAAGTAAAGAATCGGCTACATTAAACAGTGGAAGCAGCACTGCCACAGAGTCAACGCAGAAGCACAGAGGCTGTGGAAGAGCGCTAGGGTATTATCAGAGTCCTCAGGAGTCTTGAGGAATCATGGAAGGCTTAATGGAGGACATAACGGTTAAGCAGACACGCAAAAGATAAATCAGAATTTAATAAGATGAACAGATGGCAAAGGGAAGCAGAAGGAACCATTTATATAAAGAAAGCAAAGGAAGTCTATCCCCTCTCCTGGTCCTGCTTGTGCTACAAAAGTGGCAGCCAACGACATGGATGTAAATAGCGAGGTAAGAAGAATCAGGGCTGGAGGAATCCATAACAAGCCCTAGACACACACACACACACACACACACACACACACACTCTCTCTCTCTCTCTCTCTCTCATACAATCACATATAAAAAATGGAGATATGTAGAATGGCTAAAATCAAAAACAGAAGAATCAAGTGTTGGTAAGAATGTGGAGGAAAAAAAGGAACCCTCATGCACTGTGAGTGAGAATGCAAACTGGTATGGCTACTGTGGAAAACAGTATGGAGGCTCCTCAAAAAGTTGAAAATAGAGCTACCCTGGGGCTCCTGGCTGGCTTAGTCAGTACAGCATACAACCCTTGATCTTGGGGTCCTGAGTTCAAGCCCCACATTTGTGTAGAGTTTACTTAAAAAATAGAATTACCCTATGATCCAGTAATCACACTAGTGAGTATTTACCCAAAGAATACAAAAACACTAATTCAAAGGGAGGTATGCACCCCTATGTTTATACCAGCATTATTTACAATAGCCAAAATATGGAAGTAGCCCAAGTATCCAGCAATTGATGACTGCATAGAGAAGGTGTGGTGTGTGTGTGTGTATACACACACACAACAGAATATTACTCAACCATACAAAAGAATGAAATCTCGCCATTTGCAATGACATGCATGGATCTAGAGAGCATAATGCTAAGTGAAATGTCAGTCAGAGAAAGAAACACCATATGATTTCACTCCTATGTGGAATTTAGGAAACAAATGAACAAAGGAAGAGAGAAACAAACCGAAAAGCAGACTCTTAACCACAGAGCGCAAACACAGAGTTACCAGAGGGGAGACGGATGGGGGATGGATGAAATAGTTCGTGAAGGGGATTAAGAGTACATTTACCGTGATGAGCACTGAGTAATGTATAGAACAGTTAAATCACTTTATTGTACATCTGAAACTAATATAACAATATGTTTACTGGAATTAAAATTTAAAAAATTTTTAATGGAGAGGTAGAGAGAGGTGCCACTGGAGTTTTGATGATGAAGCCTTCCCTCACAACCCTCTAGGGACAAAAACACCATGATGTGCAAAGGAATTCCAAAGTCTCAGAACAAAGCTCTGTGGAGTCCACTGACAGGGACAAAGCTACTTCCCTAGCAATAGGGTCTAAGAGAAGTAACGAGATGGTTATACACCCCAGCCTATTTCTCCTGATACTCCCCACCCTCAGAGCATCCTCTCCTGTACTCTTATGCCAGCTTCAAATGGTTACTCTGAGGATCCAACAGCGCAAAGCTCATAGATGCTTAGCACGTAGTAGGATCTCGATGAAGTCAGCTCGTGCTCTGGCCCACACTGAATTAGGCACTCTTCTTAACCTATCTACTTTCAAACCTCCCTGGTTGGTAAGAACTATCATCTCCATTTTACAGATGAGAAAACTGTGAATGACAGTATAATATCCCCAAGGGTACACCGCTAATAGTGACAGGAACCAAGAATTAAAGCTAGGATGGTCTTTAAATTAAATGCTGCTTAAATGGTGTTTAAGTTACTACCAACAGAAGTAGAACTGCCGAGTTCATTTAAAATGAGGAGGAGACTATATTTGACTGAAATTTTCTTTATACAGGTATATACACATAAAGCATTAAGCAAGTATAAACCGTGAGCCAATCATAAAGCCCAATCAACACTGTGTAGGGATGGTGACCCTCTGGCACAGACATCAAAGAGACATGGCTCAAGTCTTCCAGTTAAATTTTTAAGTGTCCTTCTCATAATTCTATGACCCCTCCAAATTTTCATAGTTGGCTGGAAGCAACTCAACTCTCAGAATCACATATCTCTTTCACTCATCTGAACACACTTGTTAGTGCAGATTAGAACTTGTTAAAGATTAATTCTTAAAGCATCCTCAAGCTTCTTTTCCAACAAAGGAAACATCAATTATAGGCTCACACATAAACTTTGCCCCTTTCTTGAATACTTGCTGCCCTTTATAAATCTTAGATTTCTTCCCCTTGAGTATTTGTTCAAAGGAGAGATTTTATTGCCTCCAGGGGTTGTTAAACTGATTGCAATACTGCCTATTTAGAGCAGTTCAGTGGGAATTACGCTGGTTCAATGCTGTCAGACCTAGAATATAGCTGTCAAATAGCATTACGAGTAAAACACCCTTGATAAGAAATAATGACCAAATGTCAATCTGCTTTTCACTACCCTTACTACAGACTTCTGCCACACACACAAAAAAAGCAATGTTTTACACATTATAGTAATAGCACATTTTCTGATATTTCAGTTAAAATTCTAGCAGTGTTTTCAAGGACAAAAAAAAATACTTCCAAATGCAATATAGGCTCAAAAATTGATGGAGGCATTTTTTTTTTTCCTTTTAATGAAGTACTTGGCAACCTGTTTCAAAACTAACAAACTTTATTAATGCAAGTTAATGTGATGCATCTTAAACCATTTTTATATGTCAACTATATTACAATTTAAAAAGAAATTGAAGTTTCATCATTCATTCGTCCCACTGACATTTGTTGAATTTCTAGGAGTGTGGCATTGTGCTGGACGGTTATCAGGGGGCACACATAAAGTTCCTTATAAGCCACTTTAATGGGTCTAGATTTAATCCTGTCAGCAACTGGGAATAAATGATCAGATTTGATATTTAGAAAGACAGTTTGGTTATAGTATCATTCTCTCTCTTCTCTGTTCTTTTTCTTCAGAGCACTGATTATAATTCATAATCACAGAGGTTTATTCCCATCTTCCCACTAAATTATAAATCTATGAAATCTGGGATGTCTACTTTATTATTATATACACAGAGCCCAGTACAGTTACTGGTATAGAAACCATCTGGTAATTATTTGCATGATAAAGTGAATAAACACATGCATTGCAAGGGTTTGACACTGTATTTTTAAAAGATCAGTAAGACTTTTGTAGTTTATGGACAGTTCATGGGAACCTAAAATAAGGCAGTGATATTGTGGCAAAATAAGACTTGAATATATGTTTAATATATATGTAGATGACATAGAAAAGTGTCTAGAATAACTCAGAAATTTCTAATTTGACTTAATGAATACTATGTTCAAATCAAAAAAGAAGTATATAAGAGGAAATGACCATTTATCAGCTATGTCCTGAGGAAATATGTCTACATTTTAGGTAGTATAGAAGATGCAGTAGATACAAATAAGACATCGTATATAACCCCCTAAAAAGGTGTTTATTATATAATTTTAAAGTAATTTTGGGGGCACCTGGGTGGCTCAGTTAAGCATCTGACTTTGGTTCAGGTCATGATCTTGGACTCCTGGGATCAAGCCCTGCAATGGGCTTCCCACTCAGTGGGGAGTCTGACTCTCCCTCTCCCTCTGCCCCTCCCCCTGCTTGTGCTCTCTCAAATAAACAAAATCTTTAAAAAAAAACAAAATAAAAAATAAAATAACTTTAAAAGTACAAAGAACTTACTGATTTAGTGATTTAATCCATTTAATCAACTAATGACCCAGTATCCCACTGATTAACAATTAATCCTTCCCCCTGTGACTCCACCCCCACTTCCATCCTCTCCATCAAGGAAAATTATTTTTAATCTGAAAGAATAGAGTATCAGTTCACTAATAAATTGTCAAATCATTTCCTTTACTGAAAAAGGTTATTATGTCAGTACAATTGAAGAATATCATAATGTCCTAGATCTCAGAAAGATACTTGATTTGGTTTCCCAAACATTATTCACTTCCCCTTCATCCATTCTTTACTATACATGTCATTCCACTCCTCAGAAACCTTTAATGGATCCCCCACTGAATTTAAAGTTATATTCAAATTCAGTAGCTTTTCAATCCTAGCTTTGAATCCTACCTGCCTTTCTAATTTATTTCACATATATGACCAGTGTCACCCTAGGAGCCAGTTTTGGTTTTTCCCCATCACAAGAAAATTAGTCTTATTACACTGTGATCATGTTTTTTGTCTTTGACCAAAGAATAGACTGGTTGCTGTTTCACAGACCTATTTCTCAAGGGCCTTTACTATTTCTAAAAACCAAATTTATCCCCCTACCCCTGTCCAAGAGGAAGATTTTTTCATTACTGAAAAATGTTGCAGTGATGGTTAATTTTATGTGTCAACTTGAGTAATATAATTACCAACAACAAAAAGTGCAACAGGCTCCAGAGGAAATTCTAAAGGAGGTGTTCTATAAATAACATTAAGGATAACCTCATTAGAACAGCGCTCTACATTTCCGAGATGACCATTTGGAAGGGACTTACATGTACCGAAGGTTCTTTTTCAGCTGCTAAAACACTGGTTTCTTTTCTTCAGAGTTCCCGCTAGATTCTTAAAGGCTTTATTTTCCTTTTTAACAAAGCTTTTATTAAACATAGATGGTTGGTTCCAGTTTGACTCATCCTTCTTTTTCTCATTTCAATTAATATTTACATTATTTAAGGTACTTTTCAAATAGTTGAGACACAAATAAAAAAAATCGATATATTAAGCAAAAGATTTTAATGTGTTCAATCTTCCCTATAAACAAATAAACCAGAATGGTATTATGAGTCTTAGAGTTTTTTCAACAGGACATTAACAAATAAAAATTTTTTAAAGATTTCATTTACTTGAGAGTGCACATGCACAGAGGGAGAGGGAGAAGCAGACCCCCCCAAGCAGGGAGCCCGATGCCCAGGACCCTGGGATCATGACCTGAGCTGAAGGCAAACGCTTAACTGACTGAGCTTCCCAGGCGCCCCAAATTGTTTCTAACTCTGATGTCACTGTTGAATTTATTTTCCAAAGTTAAAACTCTAAAATAATTAAGTATTCTTAACTTGTTTGTGTTTTATGACGTTTAATCTGAAGAATATTTTCAAATAAGAAAAATACTTTTAACTGCAAAATAAGATGTTAAAATATAGGAAACTTTGCTGTATGTTAATGGAAATGCTATTCTCTTGAAGAAAGAATGTCAGCCTTCCATCATGTTTCCTAGCCTCTCTTGAACATTCTACATAACTGAGAAGAAAAACAATACAGAACTGAAATAAGGAGGGCATGAGACATAAAAATCTCAAAGGTTTTTAAAAATAGAAGGTTTTAAATATAATTTAGACAAAGAATGTTATTGTTGTTTAAGCAAATTACTTTCATCCTCACAGGAAATGAAATGCATAGCTTAAAAAAAAAAAAAAAAAGATCTGGGTCAGTCTCTTTAACTGCACTCCTGAGTTCCACTCACAGTTGTTCCCAGCTGTATGTCTCTTTCCTCACTCTGAGTGTGTTGGGTCCATTAGAACGGAACGGTTTGGGTTTAAGTTTATTTAAGTAATCTCTACACCCAACATGGAGCTGGAACTCATGACCTGGAGATCAAGAGTTGCATGCTCTACCGACTGAGCCAGCCAGGTGCCCCACAACTGTACGGTTTCTGACCACCAGATCCCCGAGATCTGCTCTGCAATCTTTTTCTAATCTCTGGTCAAAAACCTTCCCATGCTCCACATCTTTATATTTTCAAGCAAAAAGCCTGTAAAATGACCCCTGCCCTAACATTCTTGTAAGATGGGGGAGTGGGGGGTGAAAAGTGGGGAAGGAAACCATCAGGCATTGAAAGCCCTTGTTTCCTCTCTCCCCTAGTTTTTATAAATTTCAGCCCATCCTCCCCATCAACTCTGAGGCTGATCCTTCCATGTTCTCCCTTCCATTCCATCCTACTTAGTCTGGGACCTTATGGCCTCAATTACCCTTCCTCCTCTCCTAACCTCTCCCCCAGTATTGCCCTTTCCACCAGATCCTTTGCTTTGGTTTATGCAGACATTCAGGTTTTCCTTCTTGATCCTGTTACTCCCTCTACCTATCTTCTTTCTCTTTACTGCCAGAGAAATAGTTTTCATGTCCTCAACTGGATTCGCTTCTCAGTTCATCACAACTGCGTTTCTGCCTCCACCTTCAGCCCTAATGCAGCACCTCTCCAAGATCACTCCTGTAATGGAGCCAGATCTAGGGTCCCCTTGCAGTTGCCATCTCGTCTGACCTTACTTTAATATCTGACCCACAGAGGATTCCTCTTCTCCCAGAATTTCTGAACCTTATTTTTGTGCCCCTCTGACGGTCTGCTAAAGCCTATGGACTATTCAGAATATCGTCCCTAGAGACATGAAATAGTTGGAATTACAAAGGAAAGCAATTTATTGAAATACAGCTAAAAAATGTTTTCATTTGTGACACAGTAATATGTGTACTGCTTCATTAAAGCATTAAATGAGAAGTCAGTGGATCTAATAACTACCATAATCTCAAAGTAGCAATGAGACATCTGCAACAACTTAATATGGCACAAAGACACCTGTAATGCCTATTAATGAAATTTACAGGTACTAAAAATACTATGATGGTTCGTTACCTATATTTATAATAAATTCTATTTGATTTATAGCTTTACATTTCATATTTAGGCCTTAAATCCATCTTGAGTTCAATTTTGTATTTGACATGAAACAGAGATTCAACTGTATTAGAGATACGGTTGGTGAGAAAGCAAGCCAAGGCTTCAATATTGCTAAACACGCTGTAGTAGAATCTACATCATCTATCCATCTCCCAATCCAATTTGTGATGCTATCATACATCCATGCATCTATCTGCCCTGTTTTTTGTTGTTTTTGTTCCTTTTTTACATTGGTCTGTTCTTATGTGTGAACCACATGATTTATCATAAAATAGCTTTGCACATGTCCCTTCTCTTTGTTATTCTTTTTCAAAAACTGGTAATTATTCATGACTTCCATGTAAATTTTAAACATTTGAGTTCTTGAAAAAATCCTATTAGAATTCTTATCAGAATTACACACATTTATACATTAATAAAGAGGGAATTTGGTACCTTTATAATGTCATCCCATCCATGAACATGTTTAATTACTCCATATGTTGTGATTTTTTTATGTTCCTTAATTTAGTTTAATTTTTTTCTCTTTAAAGGGCCTACATATTAATTCCTAGATACTTTATAGTTTTAGTTGCTATTGTGAATAACATCTTCTTTTCAATCATATTTTCTAGTTAGTTATTATTTACATAGAGGAGCACTTTTGATTTTTTTAAACTCCTCTTGTATCCAGTAACATTGTTGAACTCTCTCATTAGTTCTTATGTTTGACTACTAAAATGCTGCTAGATTTCCTCTATTAACAAGTATATTATCCACAAGTGGTGACTGATAGGTCTGTTCAATTTTTTTGCCTCATTTCTTTTCCTTATCTTAGTCTATTGGTTAGAATCTCCAATACAATGTTGAATAGTATAGTAATAAGGGATATCTTGTATTTTCCCGAATTTAAAAATTCATCTTTGTTAAGTATAATATTTGTTGAAGATTTCTGAAATATGTTCTTTATTGTATCATATCCATTCTATTGACAGTTTTCTGAGACTTCTCTTAAGATTTTATTTATTTATTTGAGAGAGAGAAAGACAAGGGGCACCTGGTGACTCAGTCATTAAGCGTCTGCCTTCGGCTCACGGCGTGATCCCAGGGTCCAGGGATCAAGCCCCGCATCAGGCTCCCTGCTCTGCTGGGAGCCTGCTTCTTCCTCTCCCACTCCCCCTGCTTGTTTCTCCTCTCTCACTGGTTGTCTCTCAGTCAAATAAATAAATAAAATCTTAAAAAAAAAAAAAGAAAAAGAGCGAGAGAGCGAGAACACGAGCTGGGCAGAGGGGCAGAGGGAGAGGGGGAGGGAGAAGCAGGTTCCGCACTGAGCAGGGAGCCTGACCTCAGCTCAATCCCAGGACCCCAAGATCATGACCTGAACCAAAGGCAGAAGCTTAACCAACTGAGCCATCCAGGCACCCCACAGTTTTCCGAGATTTTTAAGAACAGATGTTTAGGGGTACCTGGGTAGCTCGGTCGGTTAAGCAACTGACTTGATTTCAGCTCAGGTCATGATCTCAGGGTCATGAGATGGGAGCCCCGAGTCAGGTTCTGTGCTGGGCATAGGGCCTGCGTAAGGTTGATTCTCACCCTCTCCCTCTGCTCCTCTCCCTCTCCCCACTCTTTAAAAAAAAAAAAAAAAAAAAAAAGATGGATTTAAATTATCATGTAATTTTTCTCTTTAGTTTCTTAATGTAGTGAATTACTCCAATAGATTTTCAGGTATTAAGCTATCTTTGCATTCCATAGATAAATCCTATTTGATCATGATGTATTCTTTTGAAGTATAAGGTCAGATTTTTGTCAGCTCATATTCATCTAGGATGTTCTTTATAGTTTTAAAACATGTCTGGAAGTCAAATGGAGTTACCCTTTTCTTCTTCTCTTGCACTATCTTTATCTGGTTTTCAAAACAATGCTAATTTAACCCCATAAAATAAATTGAATACTTTAAAATAATTGTGATTTGTGAAATTCACCTCAATTTGTAAAAAATGATTTTGGCAGTTGTCCTTTGTTTTCTATTTCCTTTCATAACTTGTATACCATAGAGCTGTCCTCTCCTTGAAAAACTGATAGAACTCATTTATAAAACTACCTGGGCATAGGACTTTTTCTCTGGGGGAAAGATCTTTGATTATCATTTCCAATTCCTTAGTGGTCTTTGGCTTATTCAAATTTTCTATTTGACATTCTATATTATTCCAGAAATTCTGTTTAGTTTTTTCCTTGGTTTTCAACTTTTTGGTGAATATGGGTCATAATATTCTTTAACAGTTTTCTAATATCTTTAGTTTCTGCAATAGTTTCTCCTTTACACCCTGTATTTGCCTCTTCTGTTTTATCACCTCATCTATAAAATGGAGATAATAGTACCTACCTCATAGGATTGTTGAGAGGACAAAATGAATAGACATAAAAAGTTTAGAACAATATGCAAGCACTAACAAGTGTAACAATACACTAAGCACTGTTAGCAGTAGTTGTAACTGTCCAGCTTATTGATATTTTCAGAGAACAATTTTTGGATTTATCTTCTCCAGTTTGGTGAGATTCTATTATTTATTAATTTTGTCCCTCAGTTTTGTGTTTTTTAAAGTATCTGTCCTTCTGATTATTTTTTCTTGCTGTATTTGACTTCTCTTTTTTCCAAGTTCTTGAGCTGAATAGTTTATTAATTATATTTTCTCTTCTGTTCTATTACAGTTGTACAGTTCTTTCTAAATCCTTTTTTGGTTATGTCTGGTAAATTACACTATGTAGTCTTTTCATTGTCTTTCACTTATATGTATTTCCTAAACTTCTTCATGATTACCTCCTTCTCAATGATTTTTTAACTTAAAAAAATGTTTCCTTATTTTAGTGCATTATGATCAGAGAACATGGTCTGAATGGTATTGATGATTTGGACTTTACTATATATCAAACACATGTCTCAAAGTTTTTAAATATCCCATTTTTGTTAAAAAATAATTTGTACTCTGTTGAGAGTAAGGTTATATTGTTTACATGTGAATATATATAGATTAGTTCAAGACTATTAATATATTATTTATACCAGCTATCTGTTTTGTCTTTCTTATTACCTAGACACTGTGGTTTGGGTGGGTAGGGGGCAATATAGAGACTTCTGACTTTTGTTACCTGCTCTTATGCCTTGCCGGGCTCACGTACAACTCTAATTTATTTCCCTACTCCTACCAGTAGCTGATCTGGTGATGCAATTTTCTTTTCATGACAGGGATGGTCATGACCTATTCAAGGCAATGGGGAGGAGAAAAACAACAACAACAACAAACGGCACAACTGGGGCGCCTGGGTGGCACAGCAGTTGCGCGTCTGCCTTCAGCTCAGGGCGTGATCCCAGCGTTATGGGATCGAGCCCCACATCAGGCTCTTCCGCTATGAGCCTGCTTCTTCCTCTCCCACTCCCCCTGCTTGTGCTCCCTCTCTCGCTGGCTGTCTCTCTGTTGAATAAATAAAATATTTAAAAACAACAACAACAACAACAAAAAAAACGGCACAACTGAAAAGTTTTCCTCTGCCTATTCCAAGTCATTGGCATACAGCCCTCTTTCACTCTGGGCCACCACCGCTTTCGTATTCTCTCTCTGCAGAGATTTCTCACTATTTTTATGTGTTCTCTCAGATCCAACAACCCTCTTCATGATCCCTCACAGCTTCCGTAATGAGTTCAGGAGAGGGAGAAATAGCTCATGTTACTTTACCACTATTTTTTCTTAATTATAGAGTATAATCATCTCTTAAAGAAAAAAGAAAAAGGAAGAGAGCACATAACAATAGGATTCATATATAACATTATGCAGAGCCACTGGCCTTACAGGGCCATGGAATGGCCTCTTAGAGATGCAACTGAAGGGATTACACTTCCACTTGTATAGAAAGCTGGAAAGAGCATCACTACTACCTGGAAAAAAAAAATTCCAGATAAAGGACAAAATCCTAACTTTTCTTAAACCTACTAAAACTAAAATCCCATGGCAACCAAGAAGCCTGAAATATAAGGAAAAACAGGACTTCCTAAGGAGATAAAAACAAATGCTGGCTCACTTGTGGCAAAGCATAGGAGGAGAGAATTAAGGTACCATATAAGAATGTAAGTAGAATTCAACTAAAATTTTTAACGAATTGTTAGGCTGAGCATACACTAGTGTGAGTGTGTAGAATTACTGATCTCTGCAGAAACAAAGAGTTTCTCTTCTCTGACATCTATTATGTGCATACAACAGGTTAAGGGCAGGGCAGAAGTCCAGGAAAATCTTCCTTCGGTGATGCAGGCTAGGAAGACAGACAGACAGACACAGACACAGACACATACACACACAGATACACAATCCTAAGCACATCATATTCCAACTGCTAAAAACCAAAGAAAAAGACAAAATGTAGAAGAGAAAGCTGCAGAAAAAAAAGACAAAATATACTAAGGAAAAAAGATATGAATTATAGCAGACTGTTTGTCATAAACTATATAACTCAGAAGACAACATGGTGACATCTTTAAAATACTGAAAAGGAAAAAAACAAAACACTCTATACCCAGTGGGAAGAGCTTTCTAACAAAAGCTGAGAGAATTCACTGGCAGCAGACCTGCACTATAAGAAATCTTTTAAAAAGTTCTTCAGTAATAAGAAATAGGACATCAGAAACTTGAATTCACACAATGAAATTACATCTCCAGAAATGATTAAAATAAAGAAATGTAAAAGATAATTTTCTCATTTTAATAGTATTAGAAGTAATTGACTAAATTTAAAATAGTAATAATGAACTAAGGGTTTATGGCAAAAAATAAAATATAGGACAATAACTGCATAGAAGGTTGGAAGGAAAGAGGGACAGATAAGGAGTGTGCTGTTGTAAGGTTCTCATGCAGTAGGTGAAGCAGGATGAAATTATTTGAAGGTAGATTATTTCAACATGTACATTGTAAACACCTGGATGCCAACAAGGAAATCTTTAAAAGAAGTATAAATAGTAAGTCCAACGATGGAGTCAAAATGAACTTTTTAAAAAATACTCAATGCAAAGGCAGATGGCAAAAAAGGAGGAGTAAAGATAATGGGACAAAAACCCACTAGCAAAATTTTATGTGGTTGAAATGATACATTATTACATTAAATGTAAAGTACATAACTACATCTTTTTAAAAACAGAGATTACCAAACAATATAAAAAAGCAAAACCCAACTGCATGCTGTCTAAAGAAACTCACTTTAAACCTAAAAATTCAAACAGGTTAGGGGCACCTGGGTGACTCAGTTGGTTGAGTATCCAGCTCTTGATTTCAGCTCAGGTCATGATCTCAGGGTCCTGGGATTGAGCCCCATGTTGGGCTCCAAGCTTGGCCGGGAATCTTTGTGAAGATTCTCTCTCTACCCACCCCCCCACCATGCACGTGCACGCGCACACACACACACACACACACACACACACACACACACACGGGTGCTCTCTACCTCTTTCCCTCTAAAATAAATATTTTTTAAAAGTACAAACAGATTAAACGTATAGGATGAAACTATATATATCTTGCAAAATAATGATTAAAAGAAGGCTTAGAGTGGCTATACTAAGATCAGACAGAATGCAAGACAAGAAATATTACAAGGAATAAACAAGGACATTACATGATAAAAGAGTCAATTTACTAAGAAAAAATTTCTCAATGTTTACATACCTAACAGCTGAGCTTTAAAACACATAAGCAAAAACTTATAGACGTGAAAGGACAGATATATCCACAATTATAGATGATGATTTCAACGCTACAGACTTCAGGAACTAAAAAAATGAAAAACAGGCACTCAGTAAGTTTACAGGAGACCTGAACAAAAGTATTAACCAACTTTACATAATTAACACCCAACACCAGCAGAACACCCATTCTTTTAAGTGCACGTAGACCATGTGCCAAGAAATATTCCAGGCTATAAATCACACTCCCCAAATTTAAAATAATTGGAATGACATGAAGAATGTTCATTGGCAGGGACAGAATTAAATTAGACTCAGAACCAGAAATATATTTTTAAAATTTCCCTAAATATTTGGAAATTAAATAATGCACTTCCAAATAACCCATTGGTCAAAGAGAAAGTCAAAAATGTAATTAGAAAATATTAATTAAATGAAAATGAAAACACAACATAAAAAAAATTTATAAGATGTAACTAATACAATGCATAAAAAGAAAGGTATGGCATTAAATGCCTTTATTAAGAAAAATGGGTCTCAAATCAATGATCTAAGTTTCAATCTTAAGAAACAAGAAAAAGTGCAGGGGCGCCTGGGTGGCACAGCGGTTAAGCGTCTGCCTTCAGCTCAGGGTGTGATCTTGGCGTTATGGGATCGAGCCCCACATCGGGCTCCTCTGCTGTGAGCCTGCTTCTTCCTCTCCCACTCCCCCTGCTTGTGTTCCCTCTCTCACTGGCTGTCTCTCTTTCTAATAAATAAATTTTAAAAAAAATCTTAAAAAAAGAAAAGAAACAAGAAAAAGTGCAGACTAAACCCAAAGCAAGCAGGAGAAAAGAAATAATAAGGATAAGAGCAGAAACCAATAATTTTGAAAATAGAAAAAAAGAATAAAGCAATGAGGCAAAAAGCTAGTTCTTTGAAAGTATCAATAAAATGGGTAACGCTACAGCCAGACTGATTCAGAAAAAAATGAGAGAAGATGCAAATTACCAGTATCAGAAATAGAACAGAGGATATCACTACGGATCATACAGTCATAGGATAAGTGAATATTACAAACTTAACGGCCATTTGACAAAAAAAGATGAAATGGACAGAGTCCTTAAAAGACACAAACTACCAAAGCTTACTCAAAAAGAAATAGATAATTTGAATTTTCTGACCATCTCCCAAAGAAAATAAATTTGTAGTTTAAACTTTCTACAAAGAAAACCACGGGCCCAGATGGTTTTACTGGCAAAAATTTCTCAAACTTTTAAGAAACAGTATCAAAAATGTCAATTCTACACAAACTCTTCCAAAAACAGAAGAGAAACGAGCTCTTCCTGTCTCATTTTAAAAGCTACCCATTACCCTGATACCCAAACCAGGCAAAGACATTACAACAAACCATTATCTTTCATGCACATAGACACAATAATCTTCACTAAATATTAGCAAATTAAATCCAGCGGTACATTCGTAAAATAAACACAGCATAACCAAATAGAGATTATCCCAGGAATGCAAAACTAGTTACACATTTGAAAAAAAATCAAAGAATGTAATTCATCCTATCAAAAGACTAAAGAAGAAACTGTTGTGATCATCTCAGTAGCAGAAAAAAAAAACCGATAAAATTCAATGACCATTCACCATAAAACCCTTCCGCAAACCAGAAACAGATGAGAAACTCCTCACTCTACTAAAGGGCATCTACGAAACACCTGTAGCCTACCTCATCCGTAATGGTCAAAGACCAAATGCTTTCAGCAGTGCAGCGGGCGGGCCCCTGGATCTGTGTCCTGCCTCAACAGAGCTCCGACAGAAGGGCCCCAGGACCCCGTCCTCCAGCCTCCCACCACCTGCAACCTCTTTTCCAGTCCCAACCCTGAGAACCATCTTCTCGGCCACCCTCTGGGCCCGGGTCCAGCCAACACAGGTGTTCTGCGCTGAGCTCCTGAAAGCGGATCAACCACGAGCCCCCAGACTGGTCAGAACGACTCCCCCCGGGTGGAGGCCACCCTGCCGTCCACCGCCCGGTCAACACGCTGCCGGGGCTCCCGCACCCACCTCTCTCCGGGCTTCTCTTTCCACCGCCAGGTCGAGGCTCCGCGGGGCGGCCCGCTTCTCCAGCGCCGGTCGAGGCGAAGCCATTCGACTTTTCTGGAAGATGCAAAACCAGCGCGGCGGCCGGCCTCTTCCTGGACGTGCAGAAGCAGAAGCCGTCTCAAGTCCAGCGGCATCGAGCCCCGGACGCCACGCAAGCCGCCAGCCGCCTGGAGCGGACCCTGAACCCGGGCCTTTATCTGCCCGCCCGGGTTCCGCCCGCGCAGGCGCCCATCTCTCGGGCTTCCGGCAGAACGGCGCCTGGGTGCGCAGGTGAAGCTCATCCAGGAGATGGCGACCACCTGGCTCACGTGGCAGGGGGTGGGCCGGGCGGGCCTCTCTTCCAAACGCCCATCCTCCAGCACGGTGAGGAGCCTCCAGAACCCAGCAGGCTTTGAGGGGCCCCTCTGGCACCCTCCTGGTGTCAGGGCCTCCGGCTGAGGGTGTCCCTGCAGCCGCTAGGCAGCTTGTTGACCACCCTGGAGCCCCCCAAGCCTGGACCAAGTAGAAACAATAAAGCTTTTTGCCAGAAAAAAAATACTTTTTTAAAAGAATGAAACTAAACCACTACCATACACCATGTACAAAAATTAACTCAAAATGGATTAACGACTTGAACATAAAACCTGAACCCATAAAACTCCTAGAAGAAAAATGGGTGGTAAGCTCTTTGACATCGGTTTTGGCCTTGATTTTTTGGATTTGACATCAAAAGCAAAATTAACAAAAGCAAAAATAAACAAGTGGGACTACATCAAACTAAAATCTTCTGCACAGCAAAGGAAACCATCAACAAAATGAAAAGACAACCTAATGAAAGGGAGAAAATATTTGCTAATCATGAATCTGATAAAAGGTTAATATCCAAAATGTATTTCAAAATGCATACAATTCAGTAGCAATTTCCCTAAGATTGTTAAATTACAATTTTCCTAAGTCCTTTCCAACTGTATGATTCCAGTTGTAAAAGTAAAAAACCCCAAACAATCCAATTTGTTAAAATGGTCAGAAGATTTTAATAGGTATTTTTCCAAAGAAAATACACAGATGGCCAACAGGCACACAAAAGGGTACTCAACATCATTAATCATTAGGGAAATGCAAATCAGAATGACAATATCAGCTCACACCTGTTAGAATAGCTATTATTAAAAAGAAATAACAAATGTTGGCAAGAATATGGAGAGAGGGAACTTTTGTGCACTGTTGGTGGGAATGTAAATTGGTGCAGCCACTACAGAAAACGGTATGGAGGTTCCTCAAAAAAATTAAAAGTAGAACTACTATGATCCAGCAATTTCACTTCTGAATATTTATTCAAAGGAAATGAAATCACTAACACGAAAGATAACTGCAACCACATGTTCACTGCAGCATTGTTTACAATAACCAAGACATGGAAACAACCTCAATGTCCACAGATGGATAAGTGAAAAAAGAAAATCTGAAATATATCTACAATGGAATATTACTCAGCCATAAAAAGAAGGTAATCCTTCTATTTGCCACAACATGGATGGCCCTTGAGGACATTATGCTAAGTGAAATAAATCAGATGAAGGAAGACAAATACTGTATGATTTCACTTATTGTGGAATCTATAACCAAGAAAAGAACAAAAACTAAGAAACAAAATTAAAAAAAAAACAAGCTCAGAGCAGATTGGTGGTTGTCAGACGGGGGAGGTTGGGCAAAGTAGGTGAAGGGGGTGACAAATTACAAGCTTCCAGTTATAAAGTAAATAAGTCATGGGAATGTGACATACAGCATGGCAGCTATAGTTAATAATACTTGGTTGCATATTTGAAAGTTACTAAAAGAGCAAAACTTAGAATTTACCATCACAGGAAAAAAAACGTGTAACTGTGTGGTGATGGATTTAACTATATTTACTGTAGCGATCATTTCACAATATATGCATATATTAAATCATTGTGTTGCATACCTGAAGATAATGTAATGTTATATATCAATTATACCTCAAATTAAAAAAAGAATCAAAGAAACGCCTGTCTATCCATAGCACCTTCTGCCAAAATTCTTAGTTTCCAGATCTGATTCTACCATTTGACCTTATGTTACTACCCTCTCTATGCCTGTTTCTTCATTTTTAAAATAGGATAATAATAGTGTTTACTTCATAGGGGGGCTGTGGGAATGAAATGAGTTAAGAAATGTAAAGAGCTATCAGTTACACCTGGGCTATCATAAGCACTCAATAAATGTTGCATATTATTGGCATATTATCAAATGAAATAGTTAGAACAGCAAAAGGGCCCCGGGTTGGAGTCGGAAGACCTGGGCTCTAAATCCAGGTCCAGAATTAACTCACTGTGTGACCTTAGAAGTCACTTCACTTTTCTTCATCTTCATTTCCTCATGTATAAAATGAGACTATTAAACTACAATTTCCCTACGTCCTTTCCAACTGTATGACTCCAGTTGTATCATGTTCTGAATTCTGCATTAAAGGGAAGTTAAAATAGACATATATTAAGTGGGAATCAAGTTTTTTGTTCCGTGAGCATTTACCAAAGCAGTGTGCAAAGATAAATCAAGACACATTTCACAGCAGGGGAATTCACAAGGCAGTGCACAGACTAAGTGTGGTGAGCAGCGCTGGACCTGGGGTTTACCTCAAAAGAATAAAATCTGGGAGCTTATTCTGTGGGCATTTGTTTCCTAATTTAATTATACTGCATATTGTACCACTCTCAGTGAAACAAGATAAATGTCAACTTTTATTTCCTCTGTCCAGAGGCATGAGAATGTAGATACAATGCACAATTATAACAGAAACAGCACACCCTTCTTCCAAGTATGTAGAGTAGGGATCAAGGAAGAGTTACGACGTGGTTTTGGACAGGATGAAATAGTCACCCTGCCCTTATACTCAACTTCCACACTGAGAGCTTTCTTCCTTTAGCTAGAGCATTGAACACCTATTAAAACGCAATTGACGCTGAGAAGGGCTGCAGTCATTTACTTCTTAATATGAATGGGTTTAGTTAGGGGCGCCTGGGTGGTGCGGCTGGTGAAACAGCTGCCTCCTGGTTTTGGCTTGGGTCATGGTCTCAGGGTTGTGAGACTGGGCTCCACACTTAGCGTGGAGTCTGCTTAAGACTCTCGTTCCCTCTCCCTCTGCCCCACCCCCACAACACACACTCTCTCTAGTTGTCTCTAAAATAAATAATAAATCTTTAAATATATATATATATATGAGTTTTGTCAGTTCTTTCTCCTAAAAAAAAGGAAAAGAAGAAAGCATGAAGACAGAGTTTCCCCCTCCCAGTAGAGGGGAAAGGGAAGGTGGGGAGACAACTGGAAAAGTGCTCTAATCTTTTCCCATTCATAGTTCATTGAAATAATATTTAATTAAGTTATGTAATTATAATTACAAATAAGCAGAGTTAGGAACAAGAATAGGGACCCGCTGGAACCACACACCTTACAAGAGAAGCCAGTGTCCGTGGGAACACTGGAGAGCAGCCAGGTGACAGGAGGGCCGAGCCAGCCGTGGGCATTAGATGGCAAGAGCTGGTTTGGTCTAGAGCTTCTGTTGTACTTCGCAATCTGCTTAGAGCTGGGTCTGTCTACTACTATCAAACTCCACCCCAGCTCATTCAGAATTCACTGTTGCACTAAACCCAGATAGGTAAGTGTCATCATCTTGTTGAGCCATGCTACGGCAAGTACGTCCACCGTGTGCTACATGCTGCGTGCTGTTAGTTGCTCTGTATACTTATTTTCTTCTTTGGTCACAGCACAACACAATCCTATAATGGAGGCATTATTATTCCATTCTACAAATGAGGGTCATAGACAGGTTAAGTCATTTTCCCGAAGGCTGAACAGCTGTGAAGAGGCAGAACCAGGATTCAAATCCATGTCCAACAACTCCAAAGCCTAAGCTCCTAGTTATGAGATTTTGCTGAACTTTGTATGCATTACTGTGAAATACTGCCAACACCATCTATGCACCTTTCGTTAGTTGAAAATCTGTGGAGCCCTGAAGGTCAGGCCCAGTGCTGTGTGTGGGGAATATGGACAGGAGCACAGCCCTATTCCTGACGAAACCGGAATCCAATAAAGAGTAAAGTATAGTCAGATCCCCTGGTCTCAAATGCTAACTCTACTTCTACCTGGTGTGTCAACTTCAGGGAAGTCAATGCCTTTCAACTTCCTATTCCCTGCATGTGAAAGACCAGGAGAGCTCCTACCACCCAGGGTTGTTGGATGGAACCATGAGACAAATACATTAATAGCATAGTGCCCAGAAAACACAGTGGACACACATTAAACATTAGCTAATATGATCACTGGTGCTGACGTTGTGAACAGGCAGGGTCATGAGAGGTAACCACAAAGAATGATTCCACTGGTCATTTAAAATTTCTGCAGAAGGGGAAGTACTTCTGCTGGCCCTGGACAAAATCTCAGACATCATCACAACATTCTGAAGATTTCTAGGTAATAAGATTATTAGGGTCACTTTAAGGCATAAAAACTGTGTTAATTCAGAAATCAGAATGTCCAGTCCTATGTAAGAACTACGACTCGAAGCGGGTTTAACGTTCAGTCATCTCTGGGAGGGTTTTGCTGAGGGCTGACAGCGTTCCTAGTGAAAAAGACAGGCCTTGTATTCTCCCTCTTCCCCAAGGTGCCTCCCAGACCTCAGCATTTCTTCCCTCCCCCAGCTTGTCACTAGGTTTCTCACCCTGCCAGAGGCAAAGAAAGGGGGATGGAGGAGTGGTAAAAAGCAGCCGGAAAGTTCTAATTGGAGGATTCTCTTTGGGGCCACTTTCTTGCGTTTGGACACTGCTTTGCTTTGGGTGTTTAAAGATGATGCTTTCTAACAATTGGATGGATTGTTCAAAGCCTCCCCCACAGAAGAATTTTTTTAGTTATATTTGATTACTTTTGCTTTGTCAAAGGTAATGCATTTTGCTCTGGCTGGGCCCCTCCTTTCTCCCCAGCTGTCCTGGAGGGGAACCTCCAGGCAGCAATCATGGGGAAGATTGAAAATGACCCCGGACTGGTTCAGCCTCTCATGTCTCACCCAAACTTGCTCCTGCCATCAGAGTAGTGAATGACCTGTCTTTACCTTTTACCATTTCCAGGCAAGACCACAAAAGGAGTCATGTCTCCCTAACTGCCAGAGACACCATCTCCACAGAGTGCTTGTGCCGCCCTTCCTTGGCTCGGGGTGAAGGTAGAAGCACCCTCCCCGCTCCTCCTGGTGGACACGGAGGACTCACAGTGGAACACTTTCGAAAGAAATCCTCCTCTCAAAACTTTCCTTATCTCCACTCTCTTGATCCTTCCATATCCACCATGTGCGTGGGTTTGTTTGTTTGTTTTCCAGAGTCACGAAACTCATGGAAATTTCCATCTTTGGATGACACATCTCAGTTTGAAATTTTTTACGTATTGCCTCTGGGTGCCTCAATCAAAACTTCCAACTTAAAATTGTTACATTATTTTTGTTATCATCTTGATCGAAATATAAAGCAGCTATCACAGTGGGGTAAGTGCTGTAATGCAAACGTAAGTACAAAGTGCTATAGCAAAACGGAGGACGGATAAGCAGATTTCATCTCGGATCGGGAGAAGCCAAACATGGAAAGCTTCACAGAGGCGGTGACACACAAGTTGAGGCTTCAAGGATCCACTTGTTCATTTAGCATTTATTTATTGAGCTGCTATTATGTTTTAAACAGTATTCTGGGTGCTTGGGATCTATCAGTGAGGCAAACAAAGATCCCTGCTCTCACAGAGCTTATATTCTATAAGGATGGGAGAACAGACAATGCATAATAAATAAACTACACAACTTGAGAGAAAGAGATAAATTCTATGAGGGAAAAAAAAGAGTAGGGCAGGAAAAAGGCATTCATGAAACAGAAAAATGGAAGGACGTTCCAAGGGAGGAAACAGTATGAAGAAAGGCCTGGAGGTTTAAAGGACGTGGCGTAATCAAAGCACTGAAGACAGTGTGGCACCAGTGGGGTTTGGGGTGATACGAAAGCGTGCATGCCAGTCCCTGCCACAGGCTCACCCCCACGCAGCCCCTGGCACTGAGCACCCAGCTCTCTGCACACTGTCCCCACCTGGCTGCAGAGGCCCATGAGAGGTGGTACTTTTGTACTTATTCCCATGGTCCATGCCTGACATCCAGAAAGAGAAGTATCAGTAAAAAGCCTGGGGGGAAAACCTGTATATTAAGAGAAATTTTATGAAAAATTCCATATGGCATCAAGGTGAAAAGGCTTTGGTGCCTCTTCAGCAGCAACAACAAAATGGTCAAGCACCTGTTCCATCGCGGGCATGGGCTGGTGCTGCAGACGCGGCGGCAGACGGTAGACCTGGTGCTTGCCCATGTCACAACGCAGAGCACAGAGAAGCAGCCCTGCAGCTCAGCACGGTGCCGGCGGGACTGGCACACGGGAGGTCCACGGTAGGACCCACTGTTCCGGGATCAGCGGTCCACCTGCTGGAAGACAGCAGAGCCCAGCACTAAAACAGAAATGAGAAGCTTCTGTGCCCCTGCTTCACGGTGGAGACAGGAGGTGGAGGCTGAGAGGTACATGACAGAGATTGGAAAGCGCTCAGGGGTACAGCAGTCGTGCAATAGGTCAAAAACCAAAGAAGTATGAGTTATGTTTGTGAATGGGGCTCCACTTCCCAGCCTTATCCCAAGGCAACCTGCCTTGAGGAAACTAGCCAACAGCAGCACCGAGGGCTGGGGGCTATATTTACCATGACTCTAATAGTAAACGGATCTTAAAGAATGCTGCTGGGACAGGCCTAATTTCTTTTCTTTAAATACAAACCGTAGTCTCCAGGGTCGAGTTAGATGTCAGGCTAAAAATTCCCCATTACACGTCCAACACCAAGCCTTCCACTGAAATAGCATCAGACCATCACTAGCAAAGAAGTTCTTAATAACCTTTCTTTAAAAGGAGTTGATATAATTAGCTTGGAGGCACACTCCCCCGAACTCGGGCTTCAGATCCATATGCTGTACCCAAAGACAGCAATTTTGGAATCAAATTATGTTCTCCAACTTCTAAAAAGGGGATATGGTTTCATTAACAAAAAAGATACAAGTTGCGGGGGGGGGGGGGGGGGGAGGGACAACCTTTCTCCTGAAGTTGTGGCCAGACTCTCTTTTGAAAAGTGGGACTCTGCTGCCCCCTGCCTTCCACTATAAGAATTGCTTAGGATAAAATTGGAAGTCACTTAATCATGGAAGGACGTATCTTTGTCTCTCTCTCTCTCTCTCTCTCTCACACACACACACACGCGCACACACACACACACACACACACACACACACCCCAAAACTTAAGGGTTCCAAAAACATCTTCTGTCATCTCGGCCCCACTATTATCTAAACACTGGTCACCTAGACACAGTGACAAACACAGTGAGGCCCTGCATGAACCTGCCCGTCTGTGCTCTTCTGGAATAATCCTGACTCCAGCCATCACGTCCATGCTAAAGGGGAATCATCAACTCTTCCCACCCAAGCTTTATTCACATCTGGATATCCCACAATGCCTCCCAACTCAAAATGACTGAAGTCAAACACCATTTTTCCCTCACAAACCAGCTGATACGAGGATTTCCTCCAGCAAATTTGATTTCTTTTAACGGCACCACTATTCTCCAGTCACCCAGGTCAAAAAATCTTATCCCGTCCTTGATTCCCCCCTCCCAGGACCCCCACACCAAATGAACTGCAGGTACTGTCTTCCCCTAGTAACACCTTTCAAACCCACTGCCTCCTGTCCATTGTCACCCTGGGTTAGGCGCTCGTTGGGCCACAGCTATTTCTATCTGGAATGTTACACTAACCTAACTGCAGGCTTTTCCGCATGCTAATACAACTTTAAATTGCTGGCAGATTTGCACCCAACCCCCTCACTCTGGCATGGTCTGTCCATCTGCCACCAATGGCTTCTGCTACCATGTTCCAGTGCCTGACACACGAGCTGCTCCCTGGAGACGGCTGCGGGTTTCCTCTGCCTTGCTCCCGATAAGTCTTCCCTAACAGCTTTTCCTCCACCACTTCCACTATCCTAGTTCTTCCCATCCACACCATTTGTATCTCTCAAGTCCTAGGTCAAATGCCACTTTTCCCACAGAGCTTTCCCTAATTCCTTCAACTGGAGCACATCTCTGTCTGAAGTCCAATCATATTCCATGTGTTCCTTTCTTCAGTTCATATGAGCAAATATTTATAGTGTTCCTCTTGTGTACAGGAACATACTAGGTCTTGGCACATTGGGGCAAACAAAAACAGACATGACACGTCCCTGGGTATCTTACAGTCTAATATTTACCACTTTCCAACTTGTGTTCTCTTTCTGTGCATCTTATTTTCCCTCCTAGACTGAAAATTTTATAAGTACAGCATCAATGTTTCCATATTCCATTCACTTTTTTTTTTAAAGATTTTATATATTCATTTGAGTGAGAGAGAAAGCACAAGAAGGGGGAGGGTCAGAGGGAGATGCAGACTCCCCGCTGAGCAGACAGCCTGATGTGGGACGCAATCCAGGGACTCCAGGATCATGACCTGAGCCGAAGGCAGACGCTCAACCGACTGAGCCACCCAGGTGCCTGTTCCATGCACTCTTTCTGCCTCTCTCACACATAGTATATAACAGAGTGTATTGTATGTGTTTTATTATTCAATAAGTATTTGGATAAGTTATAAAAGTATTAAGTGTTCCTAGATGGCTGAATTTCAGGGTCATCATTCACTCCCCAAGTTCAAGAAATGGATTAACTCAAACTCTGGGAGTCTAACAACTTCTATGGATTCCCTGATTTAAAAAATATTCATTTACACTGTACTCAGAACAGATTTAAGTTACAAGCTTTGGAATCCAAGAGAACTAGACATGAATTATGGCTCTGCTCTTTACCTGTTTAGCTGTGTGAACTGGGGTGTGATGGGTCCAGGGGCTTTACTTAACTGCTCTGAGTCTCAGCACCCTTCTCTAAGGTTCGGTGAGGATGAAGTAATAAAATAAAGGCAAGGCAACTAGCACAATCTCTGACATGTCAATATGTCAATATTGTCAATATGTCGACAAATTGAGGTTATTATCATTATTTATCACAACTGCTTTCTTCTAAATCATAGCATATCAAAACTATTCCCCAGAGTTCGTTGGAGAACTGACTCAGCAGTCTTTGCCAACACTCTTCTTCCTTGCTATCTTCCACTACAGACAATTAGGGATGGCCAAGGGACCCAGTTCTGACCAAAGAGAGATAAGCAGAAGACTGTTGGAGAATTTCCAGGAAAATACTTGCTTTCCCAATAACAGAGACAGATATGCCTGGGGACTGCCTGCCCCTCCATCCCTCTTGCAGCTTAAAATGTAGATACATTGGAGCTGCAACAACATCTTGAGATAATGAGGGAAAGGCCAAAAGGACCAAGACACTAACTCAGATGACACTGAGCAGCTGAACCAATATCAGCAGTTATCAAACTCCAGAATCCTTGTTATATGAGAAAAGTAAACCTATTTGTTTAAGCCAGCATAAATTGGCTTTTGTTACTTGCAGCCAAACGTCTAACACCTAGTCAATCTCCTAAAGCAGTTTAGGGTATACATAAGAGAATACTATAAAAGGTAAATTAATAATAGTTATGTTCTTCAAAGAATCTTCAATGCATAAAAGGCTAATAATTTATCAAAACTTTGTATAGGAGGGGTTCTACCTTAAAGTCCACAAGGGATTCAAATTAAACTAAGCATCATCCTGAAACAAACTCATCCTGAGGGAAGAAGCTACGAGGACCCAGTAAGAAAATCGTAATTGTCAAGGAAGATTTCTGAATGTTTATCACTCAGCTATGTCTCCTGCTCTAGTCTCTATTGGTTCTATCTAAATAGAGAACTAGGAGTGAAAATGGAAAGATCTGTATAACCATTTGGATTACCATTCAGCAAATATTCAATCCCCTTCACCTCCACTGTAGGTGGTAGATTTCCTTGCCCTTTGACTTTGGTCTTGACCACGTATCGTGTCTCAATCAATATGTCTGAAAACACAACAGAGCAGAAGTTTGAAATATGGTGGCGTGATTGGGCTGGCCTATTTTGCACATCTGCTTTTCACGGTGAACATGATGCAGGCAGCCACTGATCCAAAGAGAATGAGAATTTGAAGCAAGCCTGATCATATCTGCAGCTTGACATCAAACCTAACTGAGCCCAGCCAAGATAGGCCCAATCCCAGCCAAACTGCAGGCACATGAGAAGAAACAAATGAATATATGTATATAGCTATATGCCAAATGAATATATATATATAGCTATATGCCACTGAGTTTCAGAGTATGCAGCATTAGGATAAAAATGACCAAAAATGTATCTCTAATAAAGCTCCATAAGAAACAGGTGCACAAGTTTCCCTGCTTTGGATCACTCCAAAAAGTCGTTTTCAACTGGAAGCGATGTTGCCCTTAAGAAAACAGTTGGCAACATCTAGAGACATTTTGGTTGTCTTAAATTGGGGAGGGGTGTTACTGGCATCTGGTGGGCAGAGGCCAGGGCTGCTGCTAAACACCCTACAATTCGCAGGACAGCCCCCACAATGAGTTATCCCACCCAAAATGCCAATAGTGTCAAAGTTAAGTGTGTCCTAATGCAATTTGATACAAATAAGGATGAGACATCTTTTCCCATTTTGCCACATACCTCTGCTCAGCCATTTGTGGCATCACTTATTGATTAATTAACTAGGTTAATAAGTATTTACTGAGTGTCCATCACTATTCTGTTTGCCAAGGATCCAGGGCTGAATTAAAAGAAAACATTCCTGTTCTCATGAGGCTTACATTCTAATAAAGGAGACAAGTAAGTGATAAATAGACAAATACAATGATTTTTGATAGGGGTGGGTAGTCGAAGGGTAATGAAATAAAGAATGACTGCATGGGAAGTCAAGTCTGAGAAAGCTGCAGTTTAACATACCTGAAGGATGGAAGAGACTCAGTCATGCAGTGGTTTGCGAAAAGAACATTCTGGGCAGAGAAAGCAACAAACACAATGGCCATGAGACAGAAGCAAGTGTGCTGTACCAGAGGAGCAGAAAAAAGGCCAGCGTACCTGCGGCATAATGAGTAATGCAGGAGATGAGGTCGAAAGACATTTGCAGGATCACCTACAGTATTGCTGGCATGGTACCAACTGTAGGTTCAAATGAAGTTTTTAGTGATGTCATGCAGAGGGGGACCTCGCTGTCTGGCAGGGACCATATGCAATGTGAGAAAATATTCATGAACATATGTGGGACACTCTTTGGCACATGTGGAAAGCTGGAGTGGGGAGGGTGGGAACTTTACAGGGAAACAAAAAAGAGTAAGTTAGCGAGCAGATAGGGGTGAGAGCAGGAGGATCTGAACTATTTTTGTTGCTATATCCCATCAGCATCCATAGAGAGCTGATGGACCCTAATCAAACTCAGGGATACATTTGTAACTAGGGGAGAAAGAAAGTTATTCAACACTTTTTTCCCATGCAAAATCTTGTGCTTTCTTGGAATGCTGCCTCTCTAGGTTCCTGCAGGCCCTTTGTTATTAAGAGACCTTTAAAAGCAGCACTGCCTCCTCATTACTTCCTAATGATAATGCCACTACTGTTGACCCCAAATTTCCTCCTCTGGTGTTTTAGAGCATGGCAAAAGCTGTAAGAAAGAATTCAGACTCTCTGAAGCAGAAGGCAAAGCCATGATCAGGCCATGATTCTGTGCCATGTATCTATAGGCAAAGCCAAGAATCAGGCCATGATTCTACTGTGCCATGTATCTATAGGAGGTTTCTAGACCCTACATAATTTTCATTTATTTGGAAACCATTGATGTCAGACATGAATGCACAGGCCATTCCTGGATCATAATGGTCTCTTAATCATCTGTAAAATTCCTAAGGACAAGGATTATGTCTGTTTTGTTTATAACTGTGTCCTCAGCTCCCAGCATTATTGTTTGGCACGTAGTAAGCACCCAATAAATATTGGGTGAATGATGATTCATGAATAAAGTCACAGGCTTATAACAATTAGACAGATAACACAAAGCAAAATAAAATAGCTGCACACATCTATTTTTTAAAAGGCCTGTCATTTTATAGATATATACTGCCAAGAGAAAAATAACTGTAACATCCATTCATACATCCAGTTCAAAAGTGCATCTACCATGTGTCATCCACTGTTCCAGATGCTGAAGGTAGAAAAAAAGAGGAGGATACAGAACTTTCTGGGAAGCAGAGGCCTCTGGCATAGAATGGAGAAAGAAACATCTACAGCATGGTTTACTGGTGAAGAGAGGGAGAAAAGGTCAAGAAAGCCCAGGAATAATTCCTAGAAGAATGAAGTTGAATCTAAGGTGGCTTTTTTTTTTTTTTAATCCTAGTATTATCAAGCAGATCCTTTAGAGTTCCATTTCACACCCAACTGCCTTTAACTTTAATATATCTCGATCAGTGGTTCTCAACTGGGTGAGATTTTGCCTCCCAGGGACATTTGCTAATGTCTAGAAACATTCTGAGAGAATTAGGAAGTGCCATGCAAATAAAAACATGAGTACAGTTGACCCTTGAACAACACAGGGGTTAGGACTGCCAATCCCCCATGCAGTCAAAAATCTATGTGTAACTTTTGCTTCCCTCAAAAGTTAACTACGATAGCCTATGGCTGACCAGAAGCCTTACTGGTAACACAATTAACACATATTTTGTATGCTATATTATATATTCTTACAATAAAGTAAGCTAGAGAAAAGAAAATGTTAACGAAGTCATAGGGAAAATACATTTACAATATTGTACTGTATTTATTTTAAAAATCTGCATGTAAGTGGACCTGCACAATTCAAACATATTGCTAAAGAGTCAATTGTGTATCATTTATTCAAGGTTTTTCTAATGCAATTAATATGATAATAGGAATCATTTAATAGCTAACTTAACTGTAAGTCCATACAGTACAAATAGTAAAATAGTCAATTAAGGGCGCCTGGGTGGCTCAGTCAGTTGAGTGTCCAACTCTTGATTTTTGGCTCAGGTCATGATCTCAGGGTCCTGGGATCCAGTCAGCTCCTCGGTCAGGGTGGAGTTCCTTGAGGATTCTCCCCTCCCCCTCTCCCTCTGTCACTCCCGTTTGCATGCTCTCTCAAATAAAAATCTTTAATGAAAAAAAATCAATTAAATTTTTGTGATGACTATCAATAAAACACTTAAGTCTCATGTACAATTCAAATATTTATATTAATCAGTCATATTCTTAGCATTACACATCAAATGCAGGGTCTCAGGAACACACTGCCTCATTAGAATTCCAAATTGAAGAATGTCATACTTACATAGAAATTTGGATTCTTTTACAGTTTTTAGCTCTAGGATAGAAAAGGCTTAGCCCATTCCTTTTGAGTTTAAAATTACAGGCGTATGTTCAGCCTCCTTTAGCTGGATTCGTCTGTTCCCTATAGGAAGTTTATAACTAGTAAAAGGAGTTTTATGCAGAATACAAATTGGGAGTATTACATGACGACCTCTTGAGGACACTGAGTTGTGCAAACAACATCACTTTATCTGACGTAGTAGCTTTAGATTGGTCTATGTGTTCACCCTAGGGTTGTCTAGAATTACAGATCAGGGACATCACTGTCATACCCCAGCTGCTGCAGAAAGCTACTGTAAGAAAAGGAGATTTATGAGTATTTTGGTTGTACTGAACCAAGGATACAGGAGCTATACAACTGGGAGCCTGGTGGCTCTAAATTGTAGGCATTATGCAAAAAGAAAATGCAGAGTTGGGTGTCAAGGGAGTCCTCCAGGAGCAATAGGACATCTTTGTAAAATCTCTAAAGAATGAATTTAACAGTTATTAAAGCCCACCACCCTGTTGTTGCAGGCACTGAACTTTATATTACAAGAAGAGATGCACGGGATTTTCAGAAAACATCTGTCATTTAACAGTGATAGTGACCTCAGCACCGACAAGCAATCCAAATCCCAGTTGAGGAGAGTTATTTACCTCTTTGTGGTGGCTGAGTGTGCAGCTCTAACATTAGCAGGTTATTTAATATCCTGGTCAGGTGAGCAGCTCTGACGCTGAAGGAAAGAGTTGTTTGGAATAACTGATTAATTAGTTCTGTTATATGAGACGCTCATGAATTATCTCCCTTTCATTGTTTTAAATTACCAGGTTGTGATTTTGTTAATGTTGACCAAAGGCCTGTGCAAACCTTACAGAGAAGAGTAAATGTAATCTTTAAAACACATCGTGAAAGATCAAGACTTACGCTGAAATGAATGTGAAAAAAAAAACCACACCTAGATTTCTGTATTAATTTTACCAAAGACTTACCAGGTCAGTACTCCCATTTCTCTTTTATTTCTACTTAAAAATAAACAAATAAATGTGCAGTGATATATTTAGGTAACAGTAAAAAAACTAAAATTTAAATGTTGAGAGCTAACTAAGCATTTCAGGGCAGTGCTACGTATTTAATTTTTGCAACAATCGTGCGAGTAAGGTAACATTACTTTCATTTTGTTGATAAGAAAACTGAGGCTTTTTTTCATTTAAATGTTTTTCCCAAGATGGACAGATGGACAGAACTAGAAAATGATACAGCAAGGGTAGGGGGTGGGCAACAGCAGGGAAGGAAGAGCTGTTGAATTCCAGGGCTAATAAGTCATGTTACACTATGCTGCCACAAGAAATGACATTTTTATTCGTGTCAGACACAGGAATATTAAAATCCATCACTTGAAAGGGAAAGCATTAATACTGTAAGTTGATCATGAGCTCCCCCTATGCTCCCTGCCCATATATCCAATTGCTTGATAGCACCATTTCAGTACCCCACAGGCAATGCCAACTTAACACGCCCCCAAACTGATTTATCCTCTTCCTCACCTACACCTGCTATTCCTATTTCACCTACCTCAAAGAACAGTGTCACCATCTACCCAGCTGCAACGAAAAATGGATTAGAAAGAAATACACAAAACTGTTAATGGTGCTATTATCTGGGCAATTGTACTCTAGGTATTTTTATTTTATTCTTTATATTTCTCTGTATTTTCCAGATTCTTTTTAAACATTTACATTATAAATATGACACATGATTATATCCTTAGTATTTAAAAAACAAAAGAGAAAAACAGAAATAAGCAGTTAAAAAAACACTTTCACAATGAAACTTCCCTCCTCACATGTAAACACTGTATCGTTTCCAACTTTTCTTCTATGTAAATATATTACTGTCATTTTTATACATTTCTATACAAATATATAGTTTGGAGTTTATACATATATATTTCTTCCAAGTAAAATTCTAATACATACATTATACCTCCTCTTTTCCTCTGAACAGTATGTCTTGGAGATTTTCCCACGTCAAAACATACAGATCTCTCTTATTGTCTCCAATGGCTATACAGTATTGGGAGTATTGTAATGACTTCACATTTTAATCATTCCCTTGTTGCTGAATATTTAGGTTCCCAGTTTCTCATTATTACAAATGCTCAAAGACTGTTCTTCTATAGTCTTGTTTAAGCATTTCTTAGACACACTTTTCCCTCACCCCGTTTTATCATCCGTCAGGCTGGACTGCTTCTAACAATTGATGGTATCTTACTGTTGCTATCAGCCAGGTGGTATTTGTTGTGTTAAAAACCTTCGACACCTTCTGGTAAAAGTAAAGAAGTACTAGCCTCAATACATTTTAGATGAGGTGAAGTAAGTTATCTTTGTACTCATGCACATTTCAGGCATTTGTGACCTCAAGCAAATAAATGGCTATTTATAGGTGGAATGGCTGGATCAAACAGTCTGTGCATTTTAAATTCTGCTAGTTACTTCCAAATTGCCCTCCAAATAAGGTGAAACAATTTATTCAGCCATCAACCTTGCGGAAGAGGGACTTTTTCACCAGAAGTGGCTATTATAAGTCTTTGAATGTTTATTAACATAATGGCTGATAAATGGAAGCTCTTTATTGACTTAATCTTTGGTCTCTTGTACATATTGCAAATATTCTTCCCTTTTACTACTCTTCTTTCAACCTTGCTTAAGAGAGTCTTTCACCCTACAGCCATTTCTTTTATGTACATTTGTCAGTATTTCTCCCTATGTCTGCCGGAGCTTATATCTTACTGAGAAAAAACCAAAACTATAAGTTTCTTACATTTTAATACTTGTGTAAGAGTTTTTAATACATTTTAATACTTGTGTAGGGTGTTTACCTTTATCGCTTTAATCCACTTGAAATTTATTTTTGTGCATAGTATGACATAGGTAGGTCTTTTCCCAGTGTGACTATTCTGTCTCTAAACCATTTTTAGGCTACTTTATATTTTATCCATGATTCAAAATTATACCTTCATCATATACTATATATTTATATAATATTGATTTTCTTTAATGTTTCACTTATCTGTTTATCTACTTACTTTTGATATATTGGTGTTTTACATTTCTAGTAAGAAGCAAACTGAATTTTCATTGTTTTTGTTTTTATTTGCATATGAACTTCTGAACCAGTTTAAATGGCATACACTGCTATGTATACCCATTTTCCCCTTTCCTAAAATAGAACCCCTGCTTTTTAGCTGGAAAGATGTCCTACCGAATAAACACAACTCCCCGCCTTCTTGGCAGGTGCATTCATGTGGCTGTTGTAAGCAATGGAAATAATGTACAAACACAGGTGCAATTTCTGGGACCTGTTCCTACTGTGAAGGTGTGTGACTTCTAACAACACTAATTCTAAGTAACAAAATCGTATTGGAAATGTAACTAATTTATAAATTCATTTGAGGATAATTAACATCTGGACAATATTCAGTTTTTACACAAACAGGAACATAGAATGTTTACTATTCATTCAGGCGTTTTATACCCTTTATTAAAATGTATAGTTTTCAGGGAGCTTGCGTGGCTCAATTAAGTATCTGCTCAGGTCATGATCTCCGGGTCCTGGGATCGAGCCTGTATAGGGCTTTCTGCTCAGCAGAGAGTCTGCTTCTCTCTCTCTCTCTCTGCCCCTCCCCACTGCTCGTTCGCTCTCTCAAATAAAATCTTTTTTAAAAAAATGTGTAGTTTTCCTCATATGGATCTTGTGCTTTTCCCATAAAGATTGCACCTAAATAATACAGTTTACATTTTTATTGCAAATAAGTTTTAAAGTCACATTTCTAATTGGCCATGCTAGTCTATAGAAAGCTACAGATTTTCTTATGTTGAATGATTAAACAAAAGTACTTTTTATTATTTCTAATCGTTTTTCTTTTTCTTTTTTTGAGAATGAGTGCACACAGGTGCGTGCACGCCCCCTGGGGGCAGGGGGGAGTGGCAGGCAGAGGCAGAGGGAGAGAATCTTAAGCAGGCTCCATGCCCAGTACAGAACCCCCCAAACCAGGGCTCCATCTCACGATCCTGAGATCACGACCTGAGTGGAAATGAAGAGTCAGATGCTTAACCCACTGAGCCACCCAGGTGCCCCATCTCTAATAGTTTTTCAATTAATTCTCTTGGTTGCACTATCTCCACATCACACTGCCTGGAATAAAGACTCTTCTCTCTCCTAATATACCTATTTCTTGTCGTTAAGTGATTGTAGAGACAACAGGCTTGTTCCTGTCTCAAATGTGGATGTTTGCTGAAGGTTTCCGGTAGATATCTCAGCCAAGTTAAACAGCTTTCTTTCTATTCCTAGCCTCACAAGATTTAAATCTGGATTGTGTTAAATTTTAGGAAATGTTTTTCCAGCATCTGTTGAGATTATGTGATTTTTTTTATCATTTCATCTGCCTTTTTTTAATTACAGTAATAGATTTCCTAATGTATTGAGTTACATTAATAGATTATGCTCTATGCTCTGGATAAACCCTACCTCGTCATGACACATACACTCCTGGATTTAATTTGCTAATGTTTTTTCAGTGATTACATCTGCTCCTGAGTGAGATGGGTCTATAGTTATCTTTCATTATGGAATAAGGGTTCTGCTAGCCTCAGAAACCAAACTGAAGAGGTATTTCAGATTTCTGTATAATCTGGAAGAGCTTAAATAAAATAGGAATTCTTCCTTAAATTTTCCTAAGTTGCTGTTTCATTTTAAACGTAAGCATTACACGGACCATGCTTACTTTTATATCTGATTAGATTTTATTAATTGATTGCTATCCACTTGTTAATTTCTAACTTATTGCACTGTGATAACAGGACACAACCTATATGTAATTTCTTTGTGGCTTGCTTCATGGTCATTTTTCATGGTATTTGAAAAGAAATACTCTAATTATTAAGCTTTTTAATTACTTGGTTCAAAAACCAGTGTCCTCATATTTGAACTCTTCAGCCAATAATTTCTGAAAGGGCTGTGTTCAAATACTAAGCTCTGATTGCAAATTTGCCAGTTTCTCCTCAAGTCTTTCATTATAATTTGATACCATGTTGTTGTGCATAGCTTTGTGACAGTTAATTTCTGGATCCTTCCATGTTCTTGATTTTCTAAAATGTTTTTATTGTGCCCTCTTTCTTAAAATGACAGTTTGACTCAAGATAGAATTCTAAGTTCAAAATAATTTTCCCACGCAACTTTAAAAATAACAGTATCTTCTAGCATCCCAATGTACAGATGACAGATAATATCTGAGACCAATGTGATTCTTTTCCCTTACAGGTAAATTGTTTCTCTTTAAGGAATTTTGAGATTGTTTTCATTATCCTGGGATTATAGAAATTTTATCAGGATATATTTTAAGTGCTTGTCTCTCTCTTCATTTTCCTCAATACTTCAGACTTTTAGTATGTGGTCAGTCTTTCATCAGAAAAAAATTTCTTCCTATTATTTACTTCTTTTCTTCACTTTTTCTGTTCTTAACTTCTGGACCTCCTATGCATACATACATATATTCATTGATTCAAAAATATTTACTGAGCATTTACAATGCACCCAGCATTGTGACAGATAAAGGACTTTCAATGCTAAATTCTCTATACGTATGGCTCCTAACCTCATGAAGTTTCATTTTAAATGGATGGTGTTTACCTGGATCTTCTGTCTCAACTTTTCTCATGATTTCCATCTTCTGACCTTTTCTTATAAGATTCTGGAAGTACCCATGAAGCTTAAAATTCTAGCTCAATAATAACTATTTCCAAAATACTTCTTTCTCACTACAGCTTGCATTTTTTAAAATTAGTGCAATAACCTCTAAAATTCTTTGGAGATTACAATGATATATAATGCTATATCTAAGCATTATATATAAAAATACTTAGTATAATTACCACTAATTATTATTACATAAAATACGAAATTTACTTTAGTATTTACTAAAATATTTTAAAGTTTAAAGGTTTGTTTTTTTTAACCTGCATTATATCCCCAGGATTATTTCTGCTTGTTAAGTACACTGTTTACCTTTCATGTTGCTCTCTTCCTTAAATGTCTGTTGCTTCTGCGTTGATTATTATGGGTAAATGAGAACTGAACCTAGGGGTCAGCAAACGTTTTCTGTAAAGGGCCAGTTAGTAAGTATTTTAGGTTTTGGAAGCCACATTAGGTATCGGTCACATATTCTTTATTTTTTTTTTGTTTGTTTGTTTTCTACAACCCTTTAAAAATGTAAAATCCATATGAAAACAGGCAGTGGGAGGCTTGCAGATGGTGGTCTGCAAAACTACTAGATCTGTTGGTGTTGCTACCTAGAGTTTATTTTCTCAATTTGATGAAATTCCCTGGCAGATTTTGATTACAAGAAACCTGGCATTTTAATTGTGTGAGGGAGGAGGAGGGTGCAATCAGTTGGAAAAATGGAAAATGGACAGCCACCAGGTTTTAGAAAACCACTGTTTTCTAATTATGAGGAATCAAAGCCCCTTGTGGTATCCACAAAACATCTAAGGCATTACCACACTTTGACAGCTGCTATATATATATATGCTCTGGGAGTCTACCACATCAGAAGTTTCACTCTAACTGGCAAACAGCAAGCTGTGTTATGGCTTTAGATTGGAGGAGTATCATGGACCATGATTCCTAACCAGGGACTAGCATAACTAGTCAGTCCTTCAATAACATGGCTTACCATACTACAGTCACCCACTCTGACAGCTGCCTCTAAAAATGGAGGTATGGGCACCTGGGTGGCTCAGTCAGTTAAACGTATAAGTCTTGATTTCAGCTCAGGTCATGATCTCCACTCAGGTCATGATCTCAGGGTTGTTAGGGCCAGCCCCGCATCAGGCTCCATGACCAAGTTCCCTCTCTCCCTCTCTCTATGCTCCTCCCTTCTCTGCTCTAAAATAAATAAACAAATAAATAAATAAGAATGGGGGTGCTTCCTTAACTTTCATCTCTATGTGGACTGTGGCTCTCTGTTTCACCAAGATCTGGTTCCTTATTTTGTATCTTCTAGAAATGCTTCACAGCAACCTTGGTATCTTTCCAGTGTGGTAATGAATTTATTTTTATTACTGTAATTTTTTATCATTGTATAGTTTCTGTAATTTTAATAGGACTTAGAAGATAATGACTGGAATCCAGTATGTCATTTGGATCTGGACCTCTCCCAAAATTCATAATCTCTATTTATCTAATAACTAAGCTGCTTTACAGTTGTTCCCTTCTACACTCTCCGTCACCAAGAAGGCCATCTTTTTTTTTTTCCAAAGATTTTATTTACTTATTTGAAAGAGACAGCCAGCGAGAGAGGGAACACAAGCAAGGGGAGTGGGAGAGGAAGAAGCAGGCTCCCAGCAGAGGAGCCTGACGTGGGCTCGATCCCAGAACGCCGGGATCACGCCCTGAGCCAAAGGCAGACGCTTAACAACTGCACCACCCAGGCGCCCCAAGAAGGCCATCTCTTATCACCAGCAATCCTGCCTCACCCCTACCTCAAACACAGTCTTTTAAAAAAATTTTAAACAAAAACTAGGAAAATCAGGAGAAGGGGAAGGGGGAATGCACGAAGAGACTAGCATGACCGCTTCTGAGGAGGCCCAATCTGGTGGCAGCACGGACTGAATTTACCACACCCAAGCGTCCACCCCCAGGCTTGAGTGCTCCCTGATTTTGCTGCATACCAAACAGAGAACCAGCCATCTGGGTAGGAACTATCAAATAAAGTCACACTGTTAATTTAAAATACGAACTGTAACAGTCACATGGACTAAAACACTTCTGCCTACATGACTACTCCATTTTCTGTCCATCAGAACTACCACGGATTCCAAACTGTAATCAAAAGTCTGTCATTAATGCCTCTGAAATGTATGCTCAAAAATGGTGAAAGTAGTAAATTTTATGATATGTGTATTTTACATATACATAAAGTTTGTATTCACAGTAAGGACAACTTGGTAGGCAAAGTAAATGTCAAATAATATAAGTCTGATAATAAGATAATCTAATACCAACTACTTCTAAATAACAACAATCTTGCCAATAAAAAGAGAATTCTCAAACACATGCTAACATGCATTACCAACATTTGCCTTTGTAGTTCTTTTTTTCTATATGTCCATGACTTTTGGGATACAAATTGCTGCAGAAATTTTGTCATTTTCACCTCATTCTTAGAAAGGATTAACAGTTTTTTAGATATGCTATATAATACTATACCATTATAAAATATAGTATTATATTATAAAATACAAGTATATTTTATAATATGCTATAGTATAGTAATATAAAATATAATATCTAGATTTTGTAACACAGATTATAGTTAAATCTTGGCAACTCTAGGAACCATTCTGCCTCCTGAAGCGTATCATAAATTCAAATGTTTACAGGCACAGGCAGTTAATATAAATATATTAAAGACTGAGATACAAGGCTGAAGAAGCAGGCAAGAACAGAGAACTTACAGAACCACATAGGCCATATTAAAAGAATCTGGAAGTTACACTGACATGTATAAAAAGCCGATAAAGGATTTCACTTCAAGTAGGGGAATGATATGAGAGAGCTTGTTATACGGGAAAACTGTTAGTTCTATTATTAGAACTTCAACTTGTAAGAATTACATAACCTAATGAGAGAAAAACAACAAAAACAAGAATAAGGTCCAATTTTCTGACTCCCAGAAATTTGTAACAGGTCATTCCAATGCTTTCGTAAAACATCATGAGAATTCCCCAAACCTGTGCCTGTTGACTAAAGGGCAGAAGCTCCTGCTTTGATACAGAAGTTGCAGACACTAGAAATTTGAGGCCACTCTAAGTGTTCTTGAAATGCAATCACTGACCACTACCAACAGAATCACTTAGGTATCTATTAAAATACATCATCTGCAAAGAATATGGTCTAGTAAATCTGGGGTACATGGGCCCCAAATCCTTACTTTTACAAAAATTTAAAACTACTGCCCTTATGTCTCCTTAGAAGAGCCTCATCTTAACATTTAAGGTGACCTAAAGGATAAAGAGTCCAAAAAAAGCTAACAGGTACAGATTACAGAAAGTGCAAAGGTCTGGACATAGGGAAGAGCTTCATTTAAAAACTAACAGAAGGCCACCATGGCCAGTGAGAAGAACAGCATGATATAAAGCAGGAATGCTAGTCCAGGCCTGATTACCATGAGTAAGTGCACAGATACAAAAAGAAATAGAAGGCTAGTATTATCTTAATTATATTTTTAGAAGATTATACTTCTGTATGGAAAACTGAATCTAGCAGGGCAAAACTAGAAACAAGATTAGTTAATAAACTACTTTAATAGTCTAGGAAAGAGATGATGGGGACTTGAACTGGGATTGGTAGCAGGAAACATGGAAGAGGGGACAGATAAATTTTGGAAGTAGAAAACACAGACTTTCTGATAGACTGGAGGTGGGAGGTAATAAAAAGGAAAGAATATAGGACGGTCCCTAGGTATCTGGCTTAAACAACTGTGTAAGTTTTAAATAAATTTCTTTGGTTATTATTAATTACATGTTTAGATTTTTAATAAACAATAGTTGGATAACAAGTTGAAAGGTTATTAAAGACATCATATAAATTCTTATCACAAAAGTACTGAAAATATAAACTCTAAGGATCACAAAAATTAATCTGCCTGCAAATTAAACTGCCTATCTACAAATTATCTAAACAGGATATACATAAATTTGAACTTCTGAAGTAAGTACAATAACAAAATACACTTTATTAATAATACCTTGCAAATAAGCTAGTCTGGATAAAGGTTTTTACATGTTTCCCACAAAAAATTACTATTTAGATGTTCTTTATCTCTTATTCTAAAACATTTATGGGGCACCTGGCTGGCTCAGTAAAGCATCAAACTCCTGATCTTGGGGTTTTGAGTGTGAGCCCCATGCTGGGTATAGAGATTACTTAAAATCTTTTTTAAAATTAAATAAATAAATAAAGTGTTTACTTATGTTATACAGACTCTTGTTACAGGATTCTTTCCAGAAGTTTCAAATTTCAAATTACTAGGGACATTCTTTAAAAAAAAAAAAAAAAAAACACTCTAATTAGTACCAAAAGAACCCACTAATTATAATCCAAAGGGATCTGTTCTCCTTTTACCTTACCCCTACACAAATATTTTTAAATAAAGGAGAAACTAAATAAATAAACAAGTGAGAAACTAGACCATTGATCAAGTCCTATTATTCTTAAAATTTTTAACTCCTGAGCACAAATGCTTTCTGAAGTCTATTTAAGCAAATACAGACTCAGCTAGGATCCAAATTTCTCCAGTCCTCAACTAACCTTCTCTTATTTGTCCCTGAACCCTGTAAGTGGATACAAAGGATTTAAAGCTTAAAGATAAGCAAATCTAGCCCACAACAATGAACCCATATTGCACCCCCCGAAATGTATTTGTAAAAGCTTTGTTGTATGCAAAAAGAAATTACCTGTGAAATTCTACAAATGCCTATACATTCAGGTACTTAATGCTTTAAAATTACTTAATATTCCCATATACTCATCCATTCAATGTGTCAAAATTTTGGGAAGCTAATTTATTTCACTGAGAGTCCCCCTCTCAAAAGAGGCCAGAGTAAAGATTCAAAGAAATAAGAGCACTACTTTTCAGTAACATAGATGGTCATTTGAAAATAGACCGTCAATCTCATCTTCTCTTTTTCAGTATGTAAGCCTACAAACTACAAAAAGCTTAAAAAAAAAAAAAGAAAAAAAGAAATATTCAAGAGAGAAATCCTTCTTTTTTAGAAAAGTGATAGTTTGCTTCTTGGTTCTTCAGCTAAAAACAGACATGACAAAAGAACTAACACAACTATAAAAAATTATTTGTATCCAAATGTATTTTCAAGAAGATTTCAAGATCTGACATAGGCACAAAGAAAAGGAAGGAACTGAAACAAGTATAAACAAGTCAGTTATAGACTGACCTCAACTTGAAATATGTTAAAAAATATTTTAGTAGTACTTTTAAAAATGATCGAATTTTTTCTTTAATTCAACTCTTGTCAATCATCTTGATATACTGTGAGCTAAACTACATTAAGACAAAAACCTTAAATACTCATTTAATTGATGAATTGTTTCATTTAAAATTGTTAATCCAGGGAAAGAGTTTTTGTAAAAATCGTTTTATTGCTACAAAGGGAAACATGGTCACAAAAAGCCTTTAAGCGTATCTTAACGCAAATTACTATTCAATGTCCAATGCCGTAAAAAAATACACAGAGCACAAAATACTTGCCCAATTTATCTCTTCTAGGGTAAGTATTCAAAACATTAATGCACACTTGAATATATACTCCCAACAGCAGCATTTAAGTTCAAATGATTAGAGTAGATATACTAACAATACATATCTGTTATCCTTAACACCAATAAAGTAATAAAAATTAAGCTTAAAAATTATACAAACAATTTATCTAATCTAAGTTTGGTAGCTATAAAAACTAAACTAAAATAGTCTTACCTTCATTTTATTAAACAAATGCCAAACATTTAGAAATTATATAAAACAAATTTGAATGTGTGGAATGCATGCAACATGGGTGTTAATTCTCATATTTTAAACTATTAAAATTCTTACCCTTTTCCATATTAGGAGAGAAATTTAAAGCTTCTTTTCAATCTAATACCTTATATTTAATTTTCTTCAGGTTGGTCAACAGGGAAGTCAACAGGCTCTTCCTTTGCTTCTTCTTCCTCTACTTCCTCTCCTTCCCCCACTGCCTCTCCTTCCCCCACTGCCTCTCCTTCCCCCACT